>NW_010562945.1:0-22070 GCF_000687285.1 Phaethon lepturus
TGCGCCCAGCCCGCCGGGGATGCGAGGCGAGGCCCAGCCCGGCGCCATCCCAGCCCCTACCCGACCTCCTTCCCAGGAGGGGAGCTCGGGCAGCCCCAGGGCGAGCGACTCGGACAGCTGGGCGGAGGGAGGACAGGTCTAGCAGCAACAGCGGTAACAAACTGCTCCCACTGAAACTGGCGTGGCAAGAGAGGGCAATACCGCCTGCGGGGCGAAGGGATCGAGAGCGGCCCTGCCAAGAAGGACTTGGGGGTACTGGCGGATGAAGAGCTGGACATGAGCTGGCAACCTGCGCTCACAGCCCAGAAAGCCAACCATATCCTGGGCTGCATCCAAAGCAGTGTGGCCAGCAGGTTGAGGGAGGTGGTTCCGCCCCACTGCTCTGCTCTGCTGAGACCCCGCCTGCAGGGCTGTGGTCAGCTCTGGAGCCCTCAGCACAGGAAAGACATGGACCTGTTGGAGCGAGTCCAGAGGAGGCCACAAAAATGTTCAGAGGGCTGGAACACCTCTCCTGTGAGGACAGGCTGAGAGAGTTGGGGTTGTTCAGCCTGGAGAAGAGAAGGCTCCAGGGAGACCTTATTGCAGCTTTCCAGTACTTAAAGGGGGCCTATAAGAAACATGAGGATGAACTTTTTATCAGGGCCTGTAGCAATAAGGCAAGGGGTAACAGTTTTAACCTAAAAGAGGGTAGATTCAGACCGGATAGAAGGAAGACATTTTTCACAGTGAAGGTGGTAAAACCCTGGCCCAGGTTGCCCAGAGAGGTGGTAGATGCCCCATCCCTGGAAACATTCCAGGTCAGGCTCTAAGCAACCTGATCTAGTCCAACTAGATCTCCCTGCTCACTGCAGGGGTGTTAGACTAGGTGACCTTTAAAGGTCCCTTCCAACCCAAACTATTCTATGATTCTATAAAGATGGAACATAGTACACCATCTATTAGAAGAAGATTAGCTCTCATTTGAGTAAAACTTCATTAAAGATGTTTTGAAGAGAACAAATTAAAGCGATGAAGGTTAGTAGAAAAGCAGGTAAAATGCAACACCAGATGCTGTAGATTGTCCTTCTCTCCTTCTTGCAGTCACCCCCAGTCCAGGAAAACAGGTCAGACAGGCAGTGCTGCCAAAGATGACCCTGACAATCACAGCACTCATCACATGAAAGGAGATTGAAACGTCTTGGTTTACAGGGCCTAGCAAAAGAGAGAGGGCAGGGCTGTTTTCTGTACCAGTATCGACACCACGGATAACGTTCTGCTACGAGAACAAGTGAATACAGTTAAACTGGACAGCAAGAGCAAAAACTTGAACCACCCTCTGATGGTGACTGAGTTCCTGCAATGATCTTCCAATCAACATGGCGTAGGCCAGAAGGATAATTTACATTTGAAATATGTCTAAAAGCAGTTACCGCATGCTATTGTCTGCAGCGGTAATGGCTTGCGTGGCCTCTCAGTTTTACGTTCCTGTTACCTCTACATATCCAGTCTAGAAAGGACGGGACAGCCCCATTCTAAAACAGCAAACCAAATGTCTTCTGAGTGCTCCCCACTGATGAAGAGGTGCAATGCAAAAATAAAATGGGGAGAGCCCCTACTCACAGGTATGAGAAATGAGAGGTGGGCTCACAGAGACCTGGCTGGGGTCCGGGTGGGAGGGTAGCCTTTCTGCAGAGAAACAGACCTCCAACACAGGACGAGCAACATGAATCAACAGTGTCATTCTGTGGGGGAAAAGGCAAACATCGTATTTGGTGTGTAACAGGAAATTGCTCAGTGAGACGAGTGAAATAATCCTTCTGCTTTCTTTAGTACTGGTAAGGCATCAGCCATGAGTACAGCGCCTTGGTTTTGGCACCACATTTCAAGAATGATGTTGATAACCGGAGAGAGCAGCAGAGAGCAATGAGAATGATCAGAGGGTTAGAAAACAGGACCTACGATGAGAGATCAAAAGAACTGCAATTGTTTAATCTCCAGATGGGAAGACTGAGGAGGAGTATGGCCACAGTTTTCAAAGGAAAGGAGTAATTGTTTTCCACACCCGTCATGAACAAGAAGTAATAGATTTAAATTGCAACAAACTTTTTTAGTGATAAGCACAGTGAGATGTTGAAACATACTGCCTGGAGAGGTTGTGGTATATTTGTCACTGGAGAACAAGTTAAACAAACATATTTCAAGACCAACATAAACAGAGTGGAACTCTTAATGGGGATGAAGTTTATGACTGCCAGAGATCCCTTCCAGTTTTTGCTATTATTTTATGAGAGAAAAAATGCTTTTTTGCTTCAAACACAATTAAGATTCAAAAAAGGGGGATACTATTGCCATTTTTTTGACTGGCTTACTGCATGAACCACAAGCATTTCTTTATCTCAGCTCCCCATCAATAAAACGGAGATAGTAATGCACAATTTATGAGAATACTACAAGTCCGTAATGCATTACTGTAACCTTGTGGATGCTAGGAAAGGAGGTGGTATACAAATGTAAAATATTTCCAGACCCTCAGTTTCTTTTTCATACTGGCACTGCTTTAAACACTGTAATTTGTTTTCCTTTCTTCTCAAAGAGTTTATAGGCTAAGTACACTGTGATCTCTACTAGTAACAGAAGTACAGCTCTTCCCAAAGAGGAACAAAACAGAGTTCATGTAGTTTAATAGAACATTGAAGTTGGGAAACGCCTCTAGGTTCAAAAACCCCACAAACCCTAACCATTACATTTCCTACTACTTCAAGTTTCCTTTATCATGTACATTTTACCAGAAGAAATTTCTAATTCAGACACAGCAATCCTTTCTACTTGCTTATGGATGTTGAAAGGTCTCCTAAAAAAAATCCACCTCCCCAAAATAATCAGTGAACACTTACAGCCAACACTAGCAGTGAATGTTTAGAAGACCCGTCCAACTAAAGCAGAGCTGAAGTACCTCATTATTGCATCCCTTCCAAAATGCAACAATGGCTTATATTCACTAGAACTTTAAAACATTCTTTGTTGCTAATAAGGTTTGTATTTAAAGAAAAACTATTCAGGTAAACATGGCATACATAATCCAGGGAGATAACTGCAGTTCAGATCCACTAAAAACACTGATCCCAAATTTAAATAATTTTTAAAAGCCTTCTTCAGACACTTTTCTGCCGATTTCTGCAACAATATCCAAAATAATCCCTGCCCCTTCTTGCCATGCTAGTGTCCTGCTGTCCTGCCAGCATGGCAGCCATTCCTCTCAGTAACAATATAGACCTCCCAGAGCCCAGTTTCTCTGTGGTACCAGGACAGTGGCTGTGATGGGGTAGTGGCAGTGTCCAGGACAGAAACTGTGCATGGGGAAAGCAAGAGGCATGGTGCTGGGGATGGAAGTATGGCTATGGCACACATCAATGCAAGGCCTATCAAAAAATGTGGGAAAGCCCTCCTTGATCTTCTGCAGGAACTTAATCCTCACTCCTGTTGTTCACGCTGTTAAGATAGCATTTTCAAGTCCAGTTCTGACATACATTTTTCCTGAGCACAAGTATACACGTATCACTTACTAAAGTGACTGGGATTATTTACATATACCTTGTTCCTCATGTGTGCATCTACATTTACATGTAGATTTACATGAACACAATCCTGGAAAAGTTATTTGAAAAATAATTTCTGTTTAGCATACCGGCTGCTGAGATGATTAAGTCACTAATATTTTGTAAGTTCTCCAGCTCTCAAGAGACCTCTTGCATTTGGTATTATTTGTAGAAGTGCAAAATCCCTAATTCCTATCTAGCTTAAGTCAAAACCCATTGCAATCAATTCACTCTCGTAAAAAAAAATTATTATTACAAAGACATCACATCAGAACTGCTGCTACATTCCATTGCACTTTCCATACAGCACTGCTTTTAAACTGATGACTTCTCATTTATTAAAACTGAACACAAGTATTACAAACTACATTTAAAAGCATATTTGTATTATTTTAACAAATAGAGTTCTACACAGGAGTTGGATTACTTTGCTCTATAGCAGTATATTTGAAGATACAGGGAAAAGTTTTGCAAAGATGTGATCAGCAATCAAATGCTTATACCACATAGGAAGTCAAGGAAAGTCAGACACTCAACCCTTACTTTTGCTTATTAAAAGCCGCCTCTGCAATATGTATCCATATATGGCCTTTGCTATTAAAAAAATAACTAAAATCACAACAATGAGCAGAAGTTGAGGAGAGATGATCAAATATATTATTAATGGAGCTGCTCAATATTTAGTACTATACATTATTTTCAACCTTTATTTTCTGCAACTCTAAGATTTCAAGTGATAGCAACTATCACTGCCATCTCTCTCCTGTACCTGGAGAAATGCTTCAGCCTTCTTCAAAACCCTTCAGCGGGAAAATTTCTGAGAGTCAGTTCTCCTTGACTTCTGTCAGCTTACTGTTCAATAATATTCTTTTGGTGTGCAAAGCCATTTGCATTGACAGTTCTTTGCTGGTCACAGTCAGAGACTGTGATACTTTCTGGCTAGCTGACACCACATAACAGTACTATTCAATGATAAAGCAAATTTATAAGTTCTACCAAAACTTGTAAGTTGTACCTAATCGAAGTCTTCAAATTACAAACAAACAAACTGGACTTAGGTAATACAGTTTCTTGAATCAGCTACAGAGAGATCAAGAACAAGGCAGGAACGATTGCCATTTTGAAAAGGGACCTTGTTTGGGGATAGAGTCAGTCTAGAAACTGGAGTAGGGAAGGAAATGGACACGAACTATCCTGACAAGTAGCGTAGAAGTCTGAATCAAGGAGGGAAATTAAAGATGAGGAGGGAACTAATTCATTAAGGTAACTGGAGTAGATGAAGAAACAGTGGACCTGCAAACCAGAGGGCAGAGTTGAGTTTAGGCATGATGAGATACTGAAGTATCCATGAGAGCTAGTCTGATGTAGTAGGATCCAGAACTGATGAAAAGGGAGGTAGGAACCAGAATTGTACAAAATGTCTAAAGAAAGGAGATGGCATCCAGGAGCAGTAGGTATTAGGAAGTGGGCAAAGAGCGAGTACAGAATCAGTCATTGTGAAAAAGGCCAAAGAAGTGAGGAGTCAGGAAGATGGGAACCAGTATTAATTGGTCAAGGACTGGAATAAGGAGCTTGGAGAGATTAGATAAGGAAGAAAAACTGAGTGAGTGAAGAGAAGCACCATGGAATGAGGGCAGAGAAGAAAAGGAGAACTAGGAGAAGGACAGGCTGGAGAAGACAGGGTATAAAGGGTCACAGTTGTCCTTTTGACAGAAGCTATTATTGCAAAGCCTGGAGCAGCGCCCGCCACGCCTGAATCCCAACTGTCTGTGAACCCACTGCCAAAGCCCTCTTGCAGTGTATGTGGAGAACATGCGCCATAACAAATTCAAGTTTTTACAAGAGCTCTAAAGTTACAAAAGTGCAGATGATACATAGAGATGCCAGTATGGCATTGTGTGACAAACACAGAATAGCATCTCCCAAACACAACGGGAAGTTCTGCCAAACTACGAACTCACATATTAGCAAATGCCAGAACCATGCAGCTTTTTTGTGTATGTGTTATCACACTAATTATATATGATCATGTGCTAATTTTTCCACAATCCCCTTGCCTAAACAGAGCAGCTCTGGTGACAAACAGAGGTGTACAGCACAAAAAGATATTCTCCATTTCATTTCTGCTTCATTTGTTGCTGGAAATGGAAAATAGTAAGTGAAGCACAGACTTTCAGGAAGAGAAAGGAATATGTCACAGTTAAAACACCTGAAGAATACCCTGGTAAAACATATGCTACTTTTATTCCTGCCCCAAGTTTTCCCATGTAATTCCAGTTCCAGTTGCCTGTGATCAGTTTTGCACACTGCGTATTCACAGTTCTGGTGTAGCCAGTGGGACTTGTGCAGTCAACCTACTGAAGTGCTATATGTATTCTAAAAACACAGATCTTACGTGCATTAAATCACATGCTTGTAATTTAATGGATATTTCTAATATCTTCATGTCTGATTTTTTTTTCCTCCATAAACCAGTAGTAAGGACTCCTTTTGTTCACACATGGGAACCTTGCGCAGCAGCTGTCCCTGAGAAGCAACCTCCCTAATGTTCTTTAACCTAAACTCCTATGTTTCTGAAACACTCCGGCATGCTATGGACGCACATCTGTAAGAAAGGCCTCAGGCCACACACCAAACAAACAAATAGGCAAAACATTTTAAAAAAAAAAAACAACAACAACAACCTCAATAAGTCTTCACAGAAAAAGCAGCATGTGTCTGTATCACAAATAACCACTTCCATAACCCTGCCGGATAGGTTAAATGTCCATGGAAATGTGGCAGAGCATGCAGTGCTAGATTGTACAAATCCTCTGGGCAGGCTGGGCACACATTTAGGTCATGCTTTATGAAAACTGGAACCTCACACCACTGTCAAGTGTTACTTGTACCTTCCAGGTTACAGACTTGTATTTTGATGCACAGATTTTTTTCCATTTTACACTGAGACAGAGAAATAGGAAAAACAAAACAGAGTACAATGATACTCAAATTGTATGCCACAATGAAAAATACAAAAAGGAGAAAATTAAATAGGTTAAATATAAGGTATTAACTATGACGCTTCTTAATTTTGAATACTCAACTTTGCAGTCATGATAGTGTTATTCTAAAATAGTTGTGTGTGGATCGGGTATGGACAGATATATACATAAAATTATTCTTATAAATGAGTGTCAAAAGAAAGAGTATGCTCAATGTAGTGATTTTAAAGAACATCTTTAAACAATAAATTAATTCAATTAGTCAGTGCCCTTACATCTTTTTTAATTTTATTATGAAAAAATACTTCTATTTTGAACAACTGAACATTGGATTTATTAATGCTAACTATTTACTAAATATTCATCATTCTCAAAGCTGAAAATTATTCTAAAGCAACTGATTGTTTTTTTTGTCAGCCACATATATTAGGGAAACAAGAACCTCCTTGAAACAGGTTCTTAATCCTCATTAAGTTGAAGAGCTGTCAGTAAATATCATGCAAAAGACAAGGTTATTGATAATAGAACATAAGAGAGGTTCAAGTCCTGTTGTCCCAAACTTGGTCACAAGAGAATACATTCTGTCCAATTAGTGAAAGATGAAGACGTCTGGAAGCACGAGGATGTAATGATACAAGCATACTTAAAAACAGGGCCCACATTTTAAGTGAGACTGTGGAATTTCATCCAAGATACACATTTATCAATCCTGATTCAACTGAATCCCTCTTTTAGAAATGTTTTCTGTGCATATGATGCTGCAAACATTCAGATCCAATGAAGTTAAAGAGAACTGATGGAAGCTACAGGATACCTAATGAACCAAGATATCATAATTTAAGAAAATTAACACTGCTTTTTCATCTCCTTGCTGTAATTTCAATGGTAGTATAAGTGATACTATTCATAGCATGCTGTGAATCAATTATTTTCAAATTTGGATACAAGTTTTTTGATAAAATACATTAGAACAACTACAGAGAAGCTAACAAAAAGTCCATCTGGGCAGTATGCTATATCTCCAACAGCATTATGCATAGGAAGAGCATCACTACATACTTGCCATGTTTGTAAACGGTAGCCCAGGGACTTCCTTGAGCCAAAGTTAGAGGCTTAATAGTTCTCAGTCTCTTGCGCTTTGAAAATGCATCCAGTCACTTTTCTGTGAACGCTAACCTTCCTGTCGTACTTTCTGAAGAATACAGCATGATAATGCAAAATAAATTGTGCATAGTTTCATGCCAAGTTTCAAGATTAGCCGTGATGCAGAACAGATGAACTTTCGAAGCAGGATTAGATAAGCTGCTTAATTAAGTGAGTTCAGATTCCTTAGGAAAGCTACTGGGGTTGTTTAAAGCCGAGTAAAGAATTCTGCAATAGTAGAAGTAGATATACACAGTGTCAAGTCAATGCTAGAATTGGAAGGAAAGGTGAAAAAGAATCTCTCTTATGATAACAGGAAAATCCACCCAGAATTAGTAAATTGTGATTCATTTCCGCAAACGACAGAAAGGTCAATAACTTTGGATAGAAAGCAGATTAAAAAAAAATTGCACAATCAGCTGTCTCACTTCTGAGAAAGCTAAAGGCATCCAATGTAAATACAACTGCTGTAATCCTTGCTGCTCACCCCAAGACAAATTACTGGTTTTTGATGAGACAAAGAAGTTTTTAGGATGCAAGATTCTATAACGGCTGTGCAAAACCAGAAATGAGAACTACAGTTACATCAAGGAGAACTACAATACATCAAGGCTATTGCCTACGTTACGTTGTAGCATGGACTGATAGGAACATACTTGTAAAATGAAAGATGCAACACTAGGAATCTGACAGCTACCTTGTATGCATTCCAGAGCATTTTTACTTTGGAACAGCTGTGTTGGGAGCCTTGCGGAAGGCATATAATTCAAGGAGTCAGTGATCTTGAGCAAGCCATGTCTGCTTGGGCCTTGTACTTCAGGCTTGAGAAGCTTCTACATTAACATGAGCAGCTTGTTATGATGGAGTGCCACATGCCAGCCTGCGCTGCGCGCCGGTGGATGTTATAACAGAGATAACATTCCAGCCTGTCAGGAGAAGACATGTGATTCTGCTTGGTCCACAATATAAAAGGCACCATGGCACAGGTGGGAAGAGGAACCTCTCCACTGACAGAGTCTGTGCAGCGTGCCATGGGAAATGTCCATCCACATGGACAAATGCAGGGCCATGGACAGATGCACAAATGCAGTGTTCCCAGCATCTGAGTGGTGGAAGATCTACTCACTTTCTGTATTCTTCTTTTTATTTTACCTTATTAAACCAGTTATTTTATTAAGCCATTTGTTGTCAGGCCTTTCTTCTTGAGATCCAGAAAGAATCCTGCACCATCTCTGTCGCTCCCTGGCCTGTGCAGAACACTAGCTCTGGTCGATTCTATAGACTGAATGCCCATTAGTGTTCGGAGCATATGGAAGTGTGGTCCCGGTACCCAACTGATTTAACTTCATCAAAGAGAAAGTCAGTTTGTACACTCAGAGCAATTCATGATTTGAACAGAAATCCCAGCAAGAGGGCGTGATCATTGCGTTCATGATCTGACCAACACAAATGTAAAGCACCCCTAACTTAAGATTATCATGGAAGTAGACTATCTATGTTTTATGCACAAGTACTGTGGACTAAGTTCCAAAGAAGAAATGGAAAACAGGATAGAGAATAGAGGAATGGAAAGGAAAAGGGATTTAATTTTTTGAAGGACATGTTTCAAGATTAGGTTAGGTAGTTCATAAGAAAACCCTGAAAGGAAGTAAACGTATGAAAAATAAGAACTAGAATGTAACTTATTCAGAGAAAACCAATTGTTTTGTATACAAAAAATGTAGGACAAATTCTGTTTTAACTTACACCAGTATATAATCATATATACGTGCAACTTCCCTGGAAGCCTCTTCCCTTAACGTTCTCCAAGTAATTGTCTCCAGGGAGTTAGCTCACAAAATTTGTGCTGCTTTTAGCTGCTGAAAATTTTCAGCATGGAATACTATTCTCTTGGTGATTTCTGTAGGAATCCCATTGTTGCTGAATCTAAACTTCAGTTCAAATTTTAGATTATTTTAAGTTAAAGACACTACATTATTCTAAGTTAAAGGACAACATGTGTACTGTCCAGACATTTCAAGCCCATTTCAAGGTTTAGCTCTCTGAGGCACATGCCACTGGCTCCAAAGAAAGAATGCTTTTGAACTGGGAGACACATACTAGTTTTATTACTCAATTAAGTGAGCTCCATGAATACACTTGGCTGTCCACAAACAGCAATGTGCTGTCACAGCTCAGGACTCCAAACTGTTAACATTAAGAAAAAGAGGGGACATCAGTTATTTAAGTAAGTAGTTCAGAGAATGGACCATATAGAGAAGTTCAACAGCTGCCTGTAGTAGAATATATTCAAAACAGGAGTCACTTCTAATTATAGTACTGTTTCTAGTAAATCTCTAAAGTTACTTTCCTTATATGCGTTCTTCAGAAAGGAAATGTGTAGCCACAGGTAGCTCTGGGGGCAAGAAGGAGCAGGGAAGATGATAAAAACCGTGGAAAAGATCCTTGGTAAGCAGCTGTAACCCATCATGTAAGACAATGAAATCCAAGGAAAAGAAAGAAAAGACTGATTCCTCTAAGAAGATGAAGCTTAGTTCAGGTAAATGAATTTATGGGCATGTAGTGAGGCAGAACAGTTACAAAAGCCACAAGCTGCAATGAGTTGTCAAGGTAAGTCTTTGCAAAAAGACTTCTGTGATTTAATTTGATAAATAAAAAGTCAGAGGGAAGGGAAGAAATTGCACATGAAGGAAATTTAAAATGCCTTAAAGGTAGGAAGAGGTATTGAACTTGTTAACAAAATAGAAAAAAAATTTAAAGAACTGTCAGTAAAATAATTTCCATCCATTCAATCATAATCCAAATGTTTTCTTCCCTAATCTAAATATTTATGGTCTTGAAAGGAATGTGAAAAAGCTCTGAATAACACAAAAGTGAAATAATCAACAATTAGAAAGTTGTCTTCATATACACAGCATTGCTTTAATTGTTGAAGTGGTAACAAAACTGTAAAATAGATTTTTTTTTTAGCTCAAGAAACTCTGTAAAGATGACGTAAGAAGAATTTATGAATATGTTTTTAAAGGGAAATGTTCTGTCTTGTTTTGACTTTCTATCTTGATCAAGGAGTTAAGTGGCTGGAAAATGGACAGTGCAGGAGGAGGGAATTCTTCATTATATAATAAATTGTTAACACGGGTTTCAGTTATTTGTGAAGAGTTTAATGTCTGGGGACACCTCCTTTTCACCCAAGAATTTTACAGACTGTCTTTAAAGGAAACTGATGTAGAGACAGGATAGAAGTTAGAAGGAACAGCCAAACTTTACTGATTGAATCTTTTTGCAATCCTGGGATAAATCCTGAAACTATCTTACTCTCCAAACTTATACTAGGTTGCACTTGTTAAGTGATGGCATTAGTAAAACAAATTCAAGATTGCTGCAAATACAGAAAAATAAACCAGAGGAGGCTGGTTGATTAAACATGTTTTGCCCCTTTATCCTGGGCCAAACTGCAATACATTGCTTCATAAGGCCACTGCAAGAGCAACATGATGATACAAGTTGAATATTTCCTCAGCAAGACAAATTTCTCTGCTACAAATATGTATATAAAATTGTGATTCGCTGAATGTACTAGAAACAAAACGCAGTCGTTCAGAAATACTAGCCTGCCTTTTAATCAATCCTGTGCTCTAATGAGCTCTCTCTCTTGCCTCTCAAATAACCTACACTTCATTGGTTTTCTCACTTTCTGCTTCTGAAATAGAGTCACTCAAATCTCTAGTTCAATGCCTTAGACTCTACATTAGCAATCGGCAACAGGGAAATTTCTCATCTCTTGTGTTGGTTTTTCCACAGTTCTTCGCCATGAAGACCATGCTACCACAGGTAACAGCTTCTACTGCTTCACTTCTCTTACTGCTAAAGGGAGCTAATTCCCTCAGGGCCAAGCAAAACATGGTTCTGCATGCCCAATAATTTCATCTGTGACTGGCTGGGATATCAGACACACTCCCCAGCTGGGTCCCAAATGTCAGTTCTGAGAGTGACTTATCCCAGCAACAAAAAAATTATGGAATTCAACTGACTTAAGAATTATTTACCTAATTTTTATCAGAACATTGTCATGAAAAAGACCCAAATTGATTTTCATCTTGTCCAAGTCACTTTAGAGTTGTTTTTTTTTTTTCCTTCTCTCCCAATTCTCTAATTGGCAGATCAGGAGAGGGTGTTTCCAGTTCATCTCTCATGTGGAGTGGCCAGACTAGAATATGAACGTTTTGTTTTAATTCACTACTAGAAACTAAAATTGCAAATCATATGTTATTCTAGTATCATGGATACTAGAATGCATGCATTTAACTGCACTAGAGACTAATTCTGGTCTCTGTGTTCCTCCTTCCAGGGGACTAGGATATTTCCACTTCTGATAAGCAAGGAGGAAAAAATGGCAACCATGCTTTTATCACAGCCACATTTTTCACTGAACAGCCAATCCCCTGCTCTCCGGCATGGAAAGATAACAAACCACTCGCAACACAGTCTACAGACACCAAGCAGCATTATTTTGCTTAAGCCTAGACTTAAGTGCAGCAACAACGTCACAATACTAATTTTCCAGTCATGCAACAGCATGTCCTGAGAAGTCCTGAACCCAAAGGCCCCATCACAGCGACACATTTTGTCTCCTGCCTACAAACTTTCTTTCAAACAGCTACTGGTGGAAAAGTTTTGTCGGCTTAATCACTGCTGCTGTAAATTTCAGATAGTGCAAGTAATTTCACCATGGAGAGTTTAGATCTCTCCTGCAGTAAGCTAGCAACATCATTTGTGTCCTGTGTCAGCCAGTATGTTTTACAAGTGGAGTCCAATATCAAAAGGACTCTGAAACATGGGTAAGCTGAAAGAGCCACAAACTCCCTTTTCAGTTTTGAAAAATGTTAAATCATGCTGTTGACTCCTGGAATGGATTCCCTTTTTCATCCAGCCTATGTAGTGGTTTTGAAATATGAGTAAGCTTACAGATAAACCTTCTGTAATGGGAATGGTACCCTTTAAAAATCTGCAGACCTGTGAGTTTTGGGGGAGTTAAACAGTTCTGCAGAATTTCCACTCTCCTGACCCCCCTTCCTCCAAGCAAATTCTTGTCTCGCTGGTTATGTCTAGTTCGTCTCTTTACAGAGTAACTGCCATTTCTTTTGCTTTAATTACAGACTGGTAGCCTTTGGGTTATTCTAAATCATCTGTGAGAGTACCAATTCCTCTTCAGAGGTGTGGTAAGCACCAAGACACCTTCTAGATGTAAAAAGGCTCCTTCTGAGTCTCTATGAAGCCATGAAGCATGAACCAAGCAAAAAAACCAAAAGCCATTCATATTGCCATAGGCCACATCCTGCTGTGAAAGCATCTATTTCCTCATCTTTTAAAATGATTTGATTTTCAAATGGTCCATAGAGAATCTAATGCTAATAATTTTTCCCAACTATGTGCAAGACCCAAGCAATGGCCAACAGTGCAGTTAGATTATTCTGACAGATTACCCCAGTGATGTGAAAAGCTTCTGCCCTCTTTGCAACTGCTTGATTAGCTAGCCCCTACTCCACACACCCATTTTGTCCAGGACCAGCATAATAGAATTTGTGTCTTTGTTATGTTGGGGAAAAACACTCCAATTCCTAAGCAGGTCTTAGACCATTCTGTTCCACCTCATTTGAACATACAGCATAGTGCTGAAATACACTGAACAGAATCTTGACTATCCCCCGACGAGCATTTTTCTATCAGCTGGTACTAGCTCTGATAGCTCACACTTTGTGAAGTCAATCACTGCAGTTATTCTTGCAGGGCAGGAACATGCAGCAACTGAACACAATCACATTGTTGTTCAGACTCACACAAACTTCAGCAGGTACACTCCTTCCAGGATTTTTCTTTTAAAATAAATCTTTCTCTCACTATGAAGTTAGTGCAACGTCTGAGCTTTGAGCTTTTACCTGTCAGAACAGGTAAAAGCATCCCACCCTGGCAATCAAAACATCTACCATGGGCAACCCGGTGTATTTAAGAATTCTCCTTCACCCCTTCTTTCCTCCATCCTCTCATTATCAATGTTTCTTTTTCTGCTTCACTGCGTTTTTTCACATTACTGCAACTTCCCATTTTAAAGACCAAATTTCCCTCTCTCACACTGTTTTCAAAACTGCCATGAATTAGATTAAAACCTGCTTCCATCTTTTCCTACACATGTACTTACAGGGGTTACAGCTGTGAAATTCCATCCCCCATGGCAGCAGCTCCTGCCTCAGCTGGTTCCAGTCCACGGTGAGCTGCCAGCCCATCAGTGGCATGGCCATCCCATCACTGACCTCAGCCAAGGACAGCTCAAGTGCTATGCCCTTCAAGCTGTGCTCAGCAAAGGATACTGCAACTCCCACTCCCCTAAATATGAGGAGATACGCACTGAAGGAGATAAGACTAGCTTTGGGCCTCATCCCAGGAGACACAGAGCTGATGATATAAATGCTTAGAGCCAAGGATACTCTCAGTGCTTTGTTAAATTGGGTCCAGAGAAGTAAAACATTTCATTCCAAGTGGATTTTCATACACAAATACATGCTGTACTCCTCAGCCCTTTTAGAGATTTCTCTAATATTGTGTTTTAGTTATCATGTTCTTAAATACAGTTTTCCTTAATTTCAGTATAAAGATTTTGATAATCTTTCTTCTGGCTTTAGGGAGGGTATTACATATTTTTTTTGAGTTTAAAGAACTACACTGTTCAGTAAATTTTGCTCTTCATATTCCAAAATTACAAGGATAAGTGAAGTTACATCATGTGAATTATGAAGTGATAATGTCTTTAGTTCTGCGCCAATCAGAAGTGTAACTGTTTAAGGCTGGTAATAATCATGTTCAAACATTCAGATTATAATTACTTTTCTTCTGATAATGATAGCCCGTCTGATTGGATGATTACCTATTTGACTTTGATAAGTCTCGAAGGTCAAAGAAGATAATTACAGACATCTGTTTTCTAAGAAAAATAAACTCTTGGAAAATAATATTTAAAGTGACATCTGCAAATAAGCGTTTTAGAAGCATGCTGCTCATGTGAAAGTCACAGGCAGGCAAATAAAATAACAAAAGCAAACTGTAAAGTCACCAAGTTATCACACTTCCTTTGTAAGTGTGCAAGTTTTTATTTGTTACTTACATAAGCATAAGTAACTTTCAGTCTGATCAAAATATATTTGAGTAGACGTTAAGAATAAACAAAATAAGTAATGCATGTTCCATACATGTTTAAACCATTCTCATAGGCATAATTTTTTTGAAAAGAAAAATATTTATTTAATCAAAGAGGGTAGCAGATTATGTACCCCACCTGTCCTTATTTCCAAGGAAAAAAGCGGAATATTATTCTGAGAAAATAAGCCAAAGCATTTCAGTGTCCTAGCATACAGTGATCAGAATGAACTCATGTTTTTGATTTGAGCTGTCACGCTCTCCAGTGGCCAAAGGTGCACTGATCAAGAACTAGTACCAAGGCTATGGAGTACTGAAGCATTAAGAATTGTTAAACAAACTAATGTAGAGCAGAAGTCCTATGCATTTGTCTCTGAAAGGAGAGGAGGCAGGAAAAGAGCCATAGGACCTAAAATAAATTTTCAATAAAGCAAATGTTCTTCACTCAGACGGTTTTCCTTTGCCTTGTACCCTCTACATCAGGTTTCTCTTCAGGTAAGTGAGCACAAAAATGCTGTCAAACCAAAATTCTCAGCTCAAACTAATGAGAACTTCTTCACTCCCAATTTTCACCCATTTCTTCTGCATCAACAAAATCTTATAGTTCAAATAGCTTTTCTCCTCAGCAGGCAGTCAAATAGACAATTTGACAGAAACTTCTGCACTGCTCTCGTTGCTCGGCTGCCGCTACACAATGTAGATTTTCATTACCTTTTTTTTTTTTTTGAAAGGTAAACAATTATACTTAAGAACTTTCTGAATGCTCCCCAGCAATGAAGGTCTAATTTATGTAGTTCAACAAAAAACAGAAGTCACAATAACCTACTAAAGCCAACAGCTGA
The DNA here is from genome assembly GCF_000687285.1 of Phaethon lepturus. Taxonomy (NCBI): domain Eukaryota; kingdom Metazoa; phylum Chordata; class Aves; order Phaethontiformes; family Phaethontidae; genus Phaethon; species Phaethon lepturus. The sequence continues at coordinate 15,733 of NW_010562945.1, forward strand.
CAAGAGACACATCCTTCTCCTGTTCTTTGTAATACCAAGCCATAATAAGATCAGCTTCAATATAACTACTGTAAATATTCTGTTAGATTGGTACACACAATCATCAACTTATGTTGATCTGTAACCTTTCTAGTTTTGTGAAACTTCACCTTGAGGTAAAATTCCTGAATTATTCTGCTTAGAATATGAACAGTGAAAAGAAATCAAGATACCATATCTTCCAAACTAGTCTCCAGAGGCAGGTTGAAATCAAGTTAGAATCACCGTATCTTGAACAATGCAGCTAGCTGGGTTGCATGACGGCAAGGAGATTAGGATCTTGTAAAACAGAGAAACATCCATTCTAAAAGAGATCATACTGAGAAAGAAAAAAACACTGCAACAGAATGAGGAAGAACACAAATTCTTGGATAGTGAAAACACGCTGATGAGCATTGTGTCTTACTCAGGAGGGAATGTGGAAGATAATTAGGAAAGTCATTGGCAACATTAGATTCAGAATGAGACAGCTGGCCCACATCTTTGGAAAAGCAGCTATATAGGCTTATATTTTGTACTTTGAAATACTAAATCAAAAGATCAGGGGCCTGAAAATTTAAATTCTACTCCCAAAGAATAACCACACAGTTCAATTTCATTTTAAAGTACAAAAAAAAATCATAAACATATTGTGAAACATAAGCAAATAGAAAATATGGGCAAGTAGGTGGCTTTTTCTACATTTCTTGAAAATCTGAAGATCTGAAAATCTGTCATGCAATAATGGATAGATCCTTTTCAGGTTAAGTCTGAGTTACAGTATTGTGCTATAGCCCTCAAAATTATAATACACACCTGTCTTTTAAAACAAAGTCTGTTAGGTATTGTCAAGGAAATTAGACACTGAAGAAAAGTGTACTCAATTTTCTTAATATATGATAATCAAAACTTAAGAAATTCTCTTGAAAATTTAAAGATTGTTTTTAAAAAAACAAATGCAAATATTTGATACGTACTGAAACAGGAAAAGCAACCAAACATTAAATGAGAACAGAGATGAGTAACGGGATAGATTAACCCCAATTAAAACTGGTCTTGTACAGATATGTAATAACAGACAGTTCTTGAGAAAAGGACTATCTGTCTAAACAGATGAGCTAGATAGATGATAGGAGAAAAAAGAAAAAAATGAAAGAAAAGGAAAAGAGCATAAGACCCATTAATAACCTTGGCCCAATACTAGACATTTTAATCAGGGATATAGTTTGAATTTGTGTCTTCTGATTTACTGATCTCTCAATCTTTAGGAAGCATTTTTTCCCAATTCCACAGTAGCACAGATTAAAAGAAAAAAACCAAACACATTTGCGACCATGACTCCAATAAAGCAGGACAACAAAGACCTGTAACGCAGTCAACAGTAGGCTAACACTACAGTTTATACCTGCAGAGATACCGCTGCTAAAATAGATACCAGGCATCTTTGCATGGAGTAGCACTTCTCATTCTGCCTTCCCATTTTCTGATCTCACCAGCTTTGATCTAACTAGATTATGACTTTGGGGTGGGTTTAAAACAGCACCCAAGGGGCTGGCAGACCACAGACTGAGTGGAAAAAATCTTGGGCTATTCCTTATCTGCCAGGATGGAGGTGGGAAGAGAGAATCAGAGACTACTTTTCTCATTTGATGCTGAATCACAATCAGACTAAAGAACAACTGTTCTTGCTTTGAACAGCTTGGCAGCAAAGGAAAGAATGATGAGGCTTCAGGGTGTACTCTGTATTTTCTGGCACAAGTACTGCCCCTAAGTCAAGTGGGATACAACTGAAAGGGAAGGGGAGAAGAGCTGATCCCTTGGGAAGTTTGCTACTTGCCTAGGATCCAGATCTTTCTTCTCTATTCATTCATCTCCACTCAACAGCATGGTCTTTTATTCTCCTTTTATTCTGTTGCCTACCTAAATTAACATATGAAAACTGGAGAGGAAGAAATAACTCCACATACTGCTATGTGAACCAGAACTATTGTTAACAAGTGAACATTCACCACCTGGGAGGAGAAGAGGTGCTGCTCCTGTCCCAACACTTCTTTGCCACAGAAGATGGGAGAGACTGGGTCACCTCACCAGGTCCTTCTGAAGTGAACAGACCTAACTGGAACTAACCGACTTCGAGGCAGGCTTAAATACACAGACTTCGAAGGGAAGCATAAGATGTCCTAAGTGTTCCCCCTGCCTGAAACAGGTCTTAAAGCAAATCATTGTATTATTACGTAATTAGCCTTATTACTGATATGCCAAACAGAGCAAGACATAAATAAAAATAAATCATCTGGCATGCTCATTTTTGCAGAAGGTGACTGCCTGTGACGATGACCCCTGAATGCAGAAACAATTAAAAAACTTGGGGAATACCTCAACAAATAAGCATACTGATGTTTTTGTTTCTTTTTTGTTTTCTTTTTTGTTTCTTATTTGTACTAGCTCTTACGAACTTGAACATGCACTTTCCAGTGCGTGACAAATGTTCCATCTCTCCAGCCATGACACCAACAGAAGATGTATATAACAAATACAGAGTGTATATAATATATATGTGTGTGTATATATATGTATATAACAAATACACATATTGTGTGTATCTATTGAAAAGCTGCACCCAAATCATCTTTTTGTCAGTATCAGTGTTACTCTATCCTATGATCAGTACCAGAAAACAACAAAACAGAGCAACAACTGATGCACCTCTTTAAATGCTTTTTTTTCCCCTTTAATCACAGGTCAATATTGACCATAAAAAAAAAGTCATTTTTCAATGGGTTAAATGTCATTCAGTGCAAGAGATTGTTCATCTTTGGAAACAGACTTTGAGCTTTCTGGTCATCTCAGAGAGGGGAAAGGAGTTATCTTGCAATCAAACTCTATTTTTAGAGCATAGACCAGGCAGTGGAAGGGAGATTCCTGAACCTGTTTTGACACTTCCTGGCAAAAAAACCCAAATACTATAGACATGAGAAATTATAATTAAGTTCAAACTGGATTTTCAAAAGCACTCAACACTGGTCCAACCTATGTTTTGACACATAGACCTTACTATAGAGTCAATAACAACAATCACATTTTTGTACTATATTTCTGTAGGCAAATAATTGTGCTGTAACAATATGCACTAAGTATTTTAACTGGCAATTAAACAACACATATTTACAATATATGTGTAGGAAAGTTTTTAATTTCTTTAGGTAAAAGAGGAACAGCTCTCTGACAATGAGTAACAACTGGCAAATCCTTGTAACTGAGGTAGATGCCTGTTGCAGTAACTTCACAAAGGGGAAGCTGTAATTCAAGTGCATTTGTCATTGCTATTCTTATTGAAATATGAGACCCAGGTATAAAATGACCCCAAGATAACGTAAGAGTTAAATGTTATTCAAGTCTCTCAAGTCATGCTGGAACTACAGGTGAAATTAATGTGCCACTCAAGAAGCAATGGATTATATTAACCAAACAAACATTATTTCACCTGATGAATATTTTTTTTTTTCTTCCATAAGCTACCTAGGCAAAATAGAGGATCCTGAGATTCCTAAAGATAATTCAGAACAGCACATTCTTCTGCTGTAACACAATTGGCAGGAAATGAATCTTAATTTCTCTAATGATTGCAGAGGACCTTGTCTACCTCCTTGGATTCTGAAATCTTAACTAGATAGTGCTAACAGAAAAGAGGTATCATGTCATCTATAACCTTGCATGACAGGTTAGATGATTTTTGAGCATTCTAAAGAGAAAAAAAGTTACAAAGCTTTAAGCAGGACACCATGTTATTGCAGCACATATGAATTTTGAAAGCCAGTAAGTGTTCTGCAGACAGTGATTGAGTAGGCCTTCAAGGGCAGCGTCTCTCCCCACATGAAATCACATGGGTTATGGCTTTCCCTGACTGCCATGAATAACAGAAAAAATAACAGGAGGCAAAAGACTGTCCCTACAGCTGTGAGAACAAGAGAATCAAACACCATTATTATACTCCATTTAGTCAGCCTGATTGACTCCCATCTATCTCCTTTGAAAATTATCCATTTACATTTGGAGGGCAGTGTGTATGTACAGGACTCCTCATAAAGGCAGCACAAGAGTGAGAAAATATCTTTAAGTTTCTTGATTAGAGTTAGTTTTCAAGACCTGTACTCTTTATCTCCTTAAGCTAATTTGTTTTAGCAGCAGATGCTAGAAGTTATAACAACCGGAAAAATTAAACACGTCCTGGGAAAATTGGAGATTTCCTATAAAAGGACACAGGACTACTAGTCTCTATGATAGGCCCAGTTGTCAAACTGTTTCCTGGAAAGAGGATTTTAAGATGCCAGGGGCGATGCCAGCAGAAGTTACAAGCAACAGCAGGTTGTTAGGAAAACATTGTAGCTGAAAGACAGCACTGAAGTGAGTGACCCAGACAGAAATAACTCACAGCAGAACACAACTAACATCACTATTTTCCACCCCAACTCCTTCATGTGTCACCATGCAGCTCTCTGCGTACTCCTTTCTCCCCTTACATCACCAAGTGCTCGTCAAGAACAGAAGGAGCCACACATTTATTCAGAACCGTAAGTTTTGCTTCCCTATGCAACAAGCCTGCTGCCTTTTTTTTTTTTTTTTAAGTAGCTAAGTCACTCTACCCAAAAGGTTCCCAGCTCTTGGCATTGTTCTCTTGTATTTCTAAAGCCACACTACACACAACTGCAACTTTGGAATTTCGTTGAACTTATTTTCAGCACCTAGCCAAGTAAAAGGGATAGCTATCAAAATGTCGTTTTGTTTGGAGCAGCCAGCATCCTTCCCTCACATTAACTCTCAAAAAGATTTCATGGGGAAGTGTTCCAAAGAAGTTCTCTGACCTACATGCTAGCCTTCACATGAGCTAACATTTTATTCCATACAAAAGATTGTTTGAGGAACATATGAGAAAGATCCCCGATAACAGAATATGGTAATGACTCAGCTAGGATTTAATTTTTATCATCTGTGATTTATAATACTGAGACATAATTATATATCTTTTTAACCATATAAATTAATTTACAGTAAAGCTTTTTTCCAGGGACTGAGCATCAGAAGAAGAAAAGGTCCAATTATCACCCTTAGAATTTCCAGAAAGCAGCAAATTCTGTAGCCATTTGTTTGCCAGATTCTGTCTGTAGTCTTAACTCTAACGAACAAACTGGTTTACTTGTACATGAACTGGGAGAAAACTATGAACTTGTTACTCCAGCTAATGGCATCTTTCAGCAAGTAACAGTTAAAGACCCAAACATTGTTACCAAGTAAGGAAGAAGAATCAAGTCAAACTTGACTAGTAAGTGGTGTAAACTTGACTAGTCGGTGCAACACAGGGCTGGTAAAAACCCATAAATCAGAAAACAGGGCTTGGATCATAATTTAAGCCCAGTCAGCTGCTCTGCAGGTGTTTGAGACAGTGGTGTATTTATTGAGTCCTGCAGGCCCTTAAACTCTTTCAGTTTAGCTTATGAGAATCATCACCTCTGAGGGTAGACACACAATACTTATGCAAGGTTACAGTATGAAGGCTGCTGATTTGAGCGGCACTGAAAACAGTGAAGAAAAAGACCAACTTTGACCTTATAATCAGATTTATGCAGACAGACTCTGGCTGCAGTATGCTGCCATATGAAAGCAGTGCTTTGAAAAACCTTTTAACAGTTTACTGTTTACCTCTTTCATCTGTCTTTTCACCCTTTCTCCCACTAGCTCTCAAATGAACAGTTTGATAACTGTTTTAATAAACACCTTCTTGAGACAGATGACCTGTACTTTCCATTAGAAGTTAATTTGTTCAGCACAAGCAGACTACCTATGTATCTGGTACATTCTTTCTGTACAACATATCTAAGCCGTGATTTTTCTGACCCATCCACACAGCTGAAACTCTTGATTACCACAACATCCTTCTCTTTGGCCTCGACAGATGCAATCTCCTCTGTCTTATTTCATTCAAAATACTACTGCAAAGATGATTTCTCTTAGCCCATTCTTTTGACTGGGCCATCTCTCTCCTCGTAGTTTTCAAATAGCAGCTGCTTCTCTACTACAAACTCAGCTCACTCATTTTGATTCCTAAGACTTCCCAGTTCTCTTCCTCCCTCATCTTCTTGTGCCTTACCAAGTTGCTCCATTCCCATCACACTGTGACACAGGCTTGCATGCCTAATCATTACATTCCTGAGCTTTCCGCCATGCTTCCCCTGGTGATTAGGAGATCCCTAAAGATAGTTGCAACATATTGGCCATATTGCCCTATTATCTTTATCCACAATTCCCTTCAGAACCCTCTTTCC
>NW_010562945.1:22101-41779 GCF_000687285.1 Phaethon lepturus
CTCTGACAATAGTCAGACTGTCAGTGTGCTGAAAAATACTGCCCGCGTGTTGCCAACATTATCCCATCGTTTCCTCACGTTTCCTCCTCTTTTTAGTTTGTCTTAATTGCACCCTCTTTGGAGCGGTGATCTTCCTGTTCTGTATTTGTACAGCGTCAAACACAGTGAAATCCCCATCTACAGTTAAGGATCAGGTACACAACATAAATATAAACAATAACGCAACTAAAGAGGTTCACAGTTCCTTTGAGAAAATACTGCAGGGCAGAGCCGGAGGAGCTGCCAGTAAGCTTGAGTCATACTTGTAAGGAGGATGACATTTATGTCAATTATGCTGGCACACTTTCTCATTTCTAAAGGACATCATAATATTTCACAGAATCACAGAATCACAGAAACACTAGGTTGGAAAGGACCTTCAAGATCATCAAGTCCAACCATTAATCCAGCGCCACCATGTCCCCTAGACCATGTCCTGAAGCGCCACATCCACACGTTTCTTGAACACTTCCAGAGATGGCGTTTTCTAGGTAGCGTTTCTGGCAAAACATTTAAAAATATTTAAAAATATATTTTGGCAGAAACAAAAAATATTTTAGTGTTAAAAAATTAGGAAAAAGCATTCTGTCAGGACTGTGGGCACAGTTGTAAGCAAGAACCTCACAAACTACAGCACTCTAGATTAAATCCAGAGGTAAGTTTTACTATGAAGGCAACTATGGTACAGGGACACTCAGCAGTACAAACCCTTTTTTTCTCTCCTGTGTCTGATGAGTTCAAGTATCTGAGGTAAGCATCTCACCTGTCCATCTGCAGAGCTTTTCTCTATTCTTTGTTCCACATGAATGAATTTAATACACCCAGTTGCGCAACCCAGTCCAGCTCTCCCCAAAAGCACATTTCCTATCTTTTTATCCAGCCTGGTTCTCAGAGTTTCTGGTGATCGAGAAGGTTTGCACACTTGTTATAACCTGACTGCACTTGTTCTGTAGTCAAAACAGCCTGATCTGCACTAAATTTTACGCCTTTAAATTTCGTCCCTTTACTGTTATCATACCACTCCATCTAACTCTCCTCCATCCTTGCTACTTATCTAGTCCAAATATCCAGAAGCATGTGGCTTTGCTAAGGTAAAGCCATAAAATTCCTCTAATCTCTCCTCATAAATCATATTTCTTCTGAGGATGTGTTTCATAATGGTTCTAATACCAACGAGGACATGGGAAACTCATGGTAAGTTCTCAGTTCTGCTGCTAGACTTCAACTTAAGGGGGTATTCTCTATATCCCTTTCTGTTAAACAGGGATCACAGTATCAGCTTGTTTTGTAAAGCACCTTGTACAAAATGATGAAATCTGAATAAAACCAGTAGAGTTTGAGGTACTGGAGATCATCAGTGATATCAATACAGCTTCTGTTTTTCAATGCTTTTAACTATCTAGTTTGGGCACATTTAGAAAAATATAAAAATAAAAAATATAGTTAAAATGTCTGTACTTGTTTTTAAACATTCATACTGAATTTGCTTCTCATTATTACTTACACAATTCCATTCAGAAGGCCACTCTGGAACAAGCTCTACTGTACAAAGAGAATTGATGATTGTCTCTTGACTACTTATGCTGAAAAGAAAACACACTGAATGACTACACCTTCTTGCATGTTTCCAATGTTCTTTAAAGTTTATGCGACTTTTTAATATCGCCAGTGTTCTTTATTCATCACATTTATCTTTTGCTACAGGAAAAAAACAGACAGCTACTAAGCATATCCCTTCATCCGTGACTTCACACCGTATCTCCTAAGGCATTATTAGTTCAGGAATCAATTCAAAGTCAACCGAAACATTTCTCAATTGGCTTTGGAAGACCTACAAATCAGATGTCTCCCATCACAGAAGTTGTTCCAAAGTTCTGTAAATCCACATGAGTTCTTTTCAAATCCCTTGCTAACTTCAGCATTCTTCTTTCTTATATCAAATGATGTGCGGCTTCCCAAGACATATCATGACTGCTCTCCCTACCTCTCACTAGTCTTCCCTTGCCATTACCTATTCTCAGGCAACAGAACAAGCAGAAGTATCGAGTATTCTTCAGCATGCCTTTCTCTTACTGAGCTACTGTGCTGAGTTAGAAAGAGTGGCTCTCCAAGATAATCAGCCAGGCTACTGAGCTGTGTTCTAAATATACTCTTATCATACTTACCAGTATTGTCATACTACTGCTTTTCCAGAAAAGGAAGAAAAATTGTAAAAGGTACACTTTTAACTATACTGTCCAAAATGACTTGACGTGAGACTCCAAATATCACTAAAATTATTTCTAAAAAGTAAGTCCTATTGCCACATTACATGTAATACCTAGCTAGTGAATCTCCATACAGTATAACTGTCAGCATACAGAGAAGAAACCACATGCCCTCCTAAAAGAGGTAACAGGAAAACTATGTTAAAATCATGGCATTTAAGAGATTTGTACATTATTTATCACCATATTTAACAAATGCCCACACGCCTGAGCTACTGGAAAATAACTGCCAGATTGCCTCAAGCCTACACCACAGCGCAGTCCTGTAGGTAGTCATCTGGTATGACCAAATACTGATGATCTATATGCAGCTGTAACAATCTTACAAGTAAGGCTATAAAGACAATGAGTTGTTGGATGTTGAATGCGTTGCCTCAATATACACACTGAGACAGAAAGAGGGAGAAAGTGAGCGTGTGCATCTCCACTAAATTACCTCTTGCAAGTAATCCATGCTCTTGATGTGACTCAGTGACACTAGTGCACTTCAGGAAGTAAATGACCATGGCTTTACACAGAAACTCAGCTTTTTGTGTCCTACCATCGTTTGAGTAATACCTTCTTAGTTGCTATGCTTATTGCTTAGCCACCAGGGGAGCTTGAATTCCTATTATTTATTTCATCTATCCTAAGGCCTAACTTTTCAAATCCGTGTGCACAGATGACAATTGCATTGCTTACTTGAGCCCCATCACACAAAACTGACTTCAGTTAGGGGTGTGTGCTGTGGATGTTAGATTCACAGCATAAAAGTGCTAAAATTAAGGCTGAACAACAAAAAGCAGAACTAGAAATGCTGAGGTTTGACTTCCTTGGTCTGCATGTGTAAGAATTCATTGCTGAGTTTTATTGCTCTGGCACTCCTAGAATCGAGTAAACATTCCCTTCAAAACCAGGAGCTTTTCTAGTTTTGTTTAATTCCACTTTCTATTCTACTCAGAAATATATTCTGAAAAAAACAAAAACAAACATTAAAAAAACCCAAAAAACAAACTTACCAAAACTTTACTTTTAACATACTAGGTATATTTAGCGCAATGAAATGCAACTGAACTACTCTTGGACTTTCCAACTAGTCTGTAGTAACTGATGATAGATGCGTTCCTACTATGCCACAACTACGTTGCGGAATGTGTTAGCTTAACTCACCTTTGTGAACTGCTCTGTGAGCATATGAAAATACTCATTGCCTCATCCATAATTTAAAATCTATACACTGTATCAGGGCAGGGATTTAGTAAAATGTATTTCTCCATTAGCTGCTGGTAATTGGAAGCTGATCACGCTCTCTGCTGACCCAAGCAACAACTGTCACAGCAACTTCAATTAAAAAAAAGCATCTGAAAAGTCTCTCAATCAGACTTCTTTTTCAAACAAACCAAAATAAATGCTTCCCTTTAAAAAAAAAGAAAACACTGCCCTCCTTTGGATCAGACATCAATGCTCTTCAGTTTAGAATATAGCAGGAAAATCTCCTCTTCTGGAGGAGTGAAGTCTGGTATCACGTCCTTTAGCTGATTCCTATGTAAAGTCCATCTTGGAAGAGACCTTGCAAACCGTCTGCCACATTTTGTTCTAAAATACCAGAGTACAATTGTACTGTATTTTAAAGCAAAAAGTGAGAGAGCTTGCTGTTTTGGGTTTTTTTTAAGAGACTGAGAACTATTTTAACAGTTTTTACAAAGTTGTAGACATACCTGAAAAGTGGCATAGCAAAACAGAATTTCTGCCTGCTATTTCTAGATGTAAATAAATACAGCTTATGTAAGGTCATTAAAAATCATGTGAAAGAGGGAAGCTAGATAAATCATAATTAACCAAATTAGAAATCAGAGCAACTATCAGTGATAAAAATTTAGCAAAAAAAATCATGGTTTAAAATCTTATCTAAAAGGTATCACCCTCAACAACCACACATCACATGCTATGTTTGCTGTAGACCTGGAGATGGGAATATTTATTAAATGTATCACTTTATGCAGTAGTCCCTGGAACCAGCCCCAGTCTGAATGACAATGGGCATACTTCTAGACACTTATTCAGGGACATTACAAAATGGCTTGGCAATGTCTTCCCTACTTTCAGTAGAGAGGATAATTTGCGTACAAAGCAACGGATTTTTGGAAACATGTAGGTAGCACTCAGCTAATCAAATAAATAGCTGTAGAGATCTGGTTTCCATACACATGCAAAGTATACAACACACAGAACATGAATAATTAGCATTAATGAATGTCAATATCATCACTGAAGACTGTTGATTCAGAACACTGCTGGAGTGTGGAACTACCACTCCACTGGGAACTAATACAAGGAATGGGACTGAAGTCTACTGGGAAAGTCAGAGATGAAGGGGACCGTCTGTGAAAAGAGTACTAAGAAAAAACATGTTTCTTTTTCCCTTTGGAAGGCAAATACACCCTCTGACAATTTGCTCTGATGAATGAGAGTTCTGAGAGGTTGCTTAGGTGGGGTTTTTTGTTTGCTGTTTGTTTGTTGGGGGTTTTTTTGAACCACAGTTTTTCCTCAGAGTTTGTCAAACGAAAAACTGAGTAGGCATCTTAGGATCTGACTCTTCATACACTAGCTGGATGTAGAGAAGTAATAATGCCTTTTTTACAAAGAATCCGTGGAGCTTATGAAAGTGGTTTATCCGTTAATTTCTGTTACATGCAGACTCAATCTTTACTTTCTGTCTGAAATTGTTCGCTGCTTGCCACCTCTGAAGTTACTGCATTTCATTCCCAAAGGACAACACTTGTGATAATATAATTATAAACCAATTCTTCATTTTCCACTATGAAGGCATCCTTCACGTGAAGTTGTTCAGTATGATTTTCATAAAAATAAGGCAAGATTTCCCACCCATCCCTCCCACCCAGGAGTAGGTACTAGACTCTTGCCTTATGTTTATGACCAAAGAGTAGGGAGCTGTGAACCACATTAAAAAAAAAAAAAAAAAGATTCTCACATAATTTCAGTTTTGTTTTTTTTAAGGATACACCAACTATTTTAAGACTTATGATAAAACTAAGATCTGGGCACAATTCTATTAAAGTCACTGGGAAATAGGCCATTTTATAGGGGCAAAAAAGTGCCTTTCCTCTTCCAGAAACTGTTTTTTCATACATGAGGTCTCTCTCAACTGAGATTTCTCTGCCATTTTATTATTATAAGCATTATTGATCATCAAGTCCATTAAAAGCATTAGTCACCTTAAATAATTCATCTCTCCAGACTAGCTTCGGCCACAGATGCCATGAACAATAACCTTCCAGGAGACTTGTACTAAAGAAAAGCCAACATAGCTGCAGCTTAAATAGACAACATCCAAGAATAAGCAAGACAAAAATGACTGAGCAAACATGTCACATGATTACATTCCACTGGGGATTTCTGCGAGTAGTGTTTAATAATCTCAGAGTTCTGGAAACCAGGTATGTAACAACAGGAAATGCGTGATCTTCAAATGGGGCATCCGTACGCACATGTCAATAATATTTGTTAAAGTACGGAACTTTGAAAAATATATATATACATGGACAGACTTTGTCCTCCTCATTGTCAGCCTTTCAGTATCTGCCTGCTGACTGACTGACACCTTATTCTGCAGAGTGCTCCACCGGCAGCTCAGTAGGCGAAGAGCAGCAGCCTGTTTATGTGCCTTGGCGAGCATTTCAGAGATGTGACAGACCACGAGGCAGGCTGCAGCAGAGAACCTGACAAACGCCAGATTTGTTTTAGCTAATAAATTGTTGGGGTTTTGGAATTCTGCCTTAGGTACTCTGGACTCAGTCCTTTTCACCAGTTGCACACTACAGAGCTATGAAGAAGCCAAAATACTCTGTGAAAGAAAAACTTGCTCGGTGTACAAAGTATGCAAGACCAGCATATGCAGTTCCACGTGACCCTCTTTCAAAGCCTGCGGCAATAGCAGCCATCCCAGGCAGAGTACTTGCAATGAAGCTGATCAAGCCCAAGGTAGGCAGAATTCAGGCCATAAAGAGATCACATTTGATTTTTAAAAAAAAGGCTTGAAATGGCAAAATACTTTACAATACTTGCCCTATTTTTTTGCCTGTTAAGTGCTATGCTTCAGAGAGAAGCTACAGAGGGCCAGTGGGCTGACACACTGTCAGACTGCATACCAGTATCCACCTTACCGCTGCAGCACGGGGCTCATGAAAGCCAACTTACTCTGCTCCTGAAGCTAGCAGTAATTCTGAAGCCAGCTCTGAAATCTGTGTCACTAGAGCCAGACTGCTTAAGTACTCAAACTAGCTATCTCAGCACCTGAACTGTCCTGTGGGAATTTTCTATGGCTGCATTGAGATCCACCTTTTTTTGCAATCTGCTTGCAAAGTAAAATCTATTAGTATTCTATGAATTTAGCTGTTGGTTAATCAACGAACTTTGATTGGATTGAATCTCTCCCATCCATTTAACAATGACAATTTTAATGACTACACATTTAAAATCTGAAGTGTTTTGCATTTAACTGCACTGTGGAACAGAAGAAACACACAGGTTAGTTGGTTACACACCTGGAGGGCTCTAGGAAGGACCAGGAAGAAGAAAAAGTTCCCATGTTCTGACTGGTCACGTTCACTTTAGAAGGATGCTAGTGGTCAGACACATTAGAGAACACTGTCAAAAGCATAAGGAACACAAACCCTGGGACAGGCTATGCACTGCCCAACTCTCTGCATCTCTGTATTACAAAGAGGTGGAGGAAACATTTAGTATGCCTGTAGAGTGATGAAACAAAAAATGGCGTCTTGTCAGTTTCTACACTGGTACCCTCCCCTGAGCTAAGCAATAATTTCGTACTATCTTTAATGAACACAACAAAGAATTATTACAGATGCAGAATTACTTGAGCCAATGCTGTTCCTGAATTACTGCCATCTCTAGAATTATAGATCGATGGAGTGAAGCAGAACAGGCTTTCATTCAAAAGGAAAAGCAGACTGATCATTCCAAAGTCCAGCGAAGAGTCCTGTTCTGCTGCACACTGCACATATCGAGTCACCTAGTTAAGAATTATGAGAAGACGTATCAGATGAAAGAGAAAGGAGCAGGAAATGGAAGACGACACACTAGTAAAATATAGATAGGCTCACCCATTGCCCAGTCACTGTCTGGTTTTACAGGAATCATAATAGACTGAAACTGAGTATTTGAAGTAGTCTGAAGTAGTAATTTTTTTTTTTTTTTTAATTTAGCAGGTAAATGTTCTCCAAGTCTAGACAGATGCATGACAGGAAAACTGAGAGTAGAATGGAGAAGTGTGAAGGAAAGGGGATCTATTTTAAGACATACATACCAGATGTTATGAACAAGTCACTCATTTTCAGACAGCAGATCCAAATTTAAAAAAAAAAAAAATTACTCATGCAGAAAAGAATAACATGTATGCATTTATCAAAATGAAATGTAATAAGTGAGTGGATATGAATGCAAATGGGCAGTTGTTGTGGATGGCTTCCAGGCGTCCAATTTTGGGTGCAGCTTCAGAAGCAGCATTTGCATAACGTGCCCTCAGAGTATATCTCAAAATTTGCAAGACTATCTCAGCCACAACATGGCTTCTAAGTATCTTAAGCTGGTAAGTGGTGAGTGAGGAGGGAAGCGGGAGGAAGACAATATACACCTAGGAGACTTACTGACAAGTATAAATATACTGCAGTTTACAGGTTAAATCTGCGAATGACACATTTAATACACTTCTGTCACCACCTTAGTAAACTGTTGTTCTGCAAGTAGGTTACTGTCATACAGTGTCAGTCAGACTAGCTTTGAACACCCTGTGAATTTACTAGTACGATTACTGCTTTATTAGCATGCACTAAGCACGTGCCACAGTTCCTTTCTGTCAAAGTTCATTAAAACAGAAATGCACTGGCAGCTGTCATTTCCTAACAAGGCACACATTTTTAAAATGCTGTGTTTTATATACAGTGTGAAACTGATACATTGGATGCATTTTCATAATGCTTTGTGTAAGAAAAATAATTCCAAACACTTTGTTGTATGCTAGAAAGTACCGGCAAATTTATACAAATGTATATTACCTAATTGTACAGTCAGAGCTGGATTCTACTCTTTAATCAGAGCTTATTGTCTCACATGAAAAAAATACAAATCAAAAGGAATATTTTTGGGTTTGTTTTTAAATGTGCTGACTAAAAGCAGAAGGATGCAATATCTCCTAAGAATGCAAAACATAGTTTTCTTATTTCAGAATCCTTTAGTGGCTTACTTCATATACTGTGTTGCTTACATCATGTACATCCACATTTGCAGAACTTGTCTTCAGATTGGACTCTTGATCAAACCACTGTATAACAAAAGCAGATGAATGCATTAAGATTGTACAGTGCAACCTGATGGAAGATCAGCCATTACACCTGTGTTGCAACAAGGTTCTAACCTACCCGGAGTACTCTGACTCTGCCCCAGTATTCTCTGAAATCAACAGAAACCTTCCTTTACTTGAGTGCTTTTCTGACTTAAAAGAGAAAAAATGTTTTATATTCTTGATACTCAGAAAGTATCAGAGCAACAGCAGGCATGTCTATACAATTACACCTTCGGAACAAGGGGTCAGTGAGGTTTTTCCAGGTAGTGCAGACAGCACAAATGTCTTTCAACTGACTAACGTCCTGTGTCCAACCCCACTCTTCCCTCTTGCCTTTCCAAGTTAGAAAAATATTTGAAATAGAGACACTGAAAAGTGTTTCCAAAAGGCACCGCAGCTGTGGGTTCCCAGAAATAACAAATTAGCACTGTAACAGGAAACAAGGGAAGCAGGTGAAAAGGGCTGTTGAATGTTTTAATGTTGTAGCTCAGTTCATAAAGCGCAAGGCTGAACCGTACAAAAAATGCGTGGTACTGAACTCTGCCTCAACCACGCTCTAAGCACTGTCACGCTCTTAGTATAAATAGGAGTCACAGCACATGCTGTGGTTTAGCTAAAATGTTCCATACATCTGTACTTAACTGTGAGCCAACTTCCTTTTGAGGTCACTATTAAATCATTTTAATTAGGAAATAGTTACATGGTACACACAGTAATAAAAATCTGAACCTACTACCAGGCAGGTTTAGCTACAGTGTTTTAAATTTAAGGACCTAAACCCTCCTGTAACTGTGCACTTGACACAAAGTTGCCTGACCAACTACAATATCCTGAGCTTGGAGAACCATTTCAGTACCAAACATGAAGACATTCTTTGGTATTTATCTACTGCTTTCATGATATCCAGACAGTGATCTGCTAATGTGCTTGCTATCAATACTCATCAAAACTGGGCTAGCACATGGCTCCATCAACTGATGCTATTGCTACAAAGTCAAATGAAAGTCTTACAGGAGTGGCTGTAGGAGAGGCTGTCCCCACACTTCCCCTACCCTCAACCTCCTCTGACAGTTTATGCCACCTATTTTAAAAGGCAGCCAGACTGCTGCTAGGTACTCCACAACCTCTGTTCAACTGTCCTGGTTTCAGCTAGAATAGAGTTAATTTTCTTCATAGAAGCTAGTGTGAGGCTGTGTTTTGGATTTGGGACAAGAAAATGTTGATAACGTACTGATGTTTTCGGTTGTTGCTAAGCCATCAAGGACAACCCAGCTTCTAGAGCTGGCCTGCCAGCGAGCAGGCTGGGGGTGCCCGGGGAGCTGGGAGGGAACACGGCCAGGACAGCTGACCCAGGCTGGCCACAGGGATATCCCATACCATACGATGTCATGCTTGGTATATAAAGTTGGGGCAAGGAAGAAGGAAGGGGTGGAGGAGACATTTGGGGTTATGGTGTCCATCTTCCCAAGTAACCATTACATGTGATGGAGCCCTGCTCTCCTGGAGATGGCTGAACACCTGCCTGCCCACAGAAAGTGGCGAAGGACTTCCTCGTTTTGCTCTGCTTGCGTGTGCGGCTTTTGCTTTACCTATTAAATTGTCTTTATCTCAAACCACGAGTTTTCTCACTTTTACTCATCCGATTCTCTCCCCCATCCCACCACAGCGAGTGAGCAAGTGGCTGCATGGGGCTTAGTTGCCGACTGGGGCTAAACCACGACAAACTTAGTAATGAAACCCTCAGAAATATGAGCTGACATTTTATAATCAAATTAACTTTTACATTCATGTCCATTACTCAAGTGAAAATAATTCACACGTGGAGATAGCTAAACTCATTGTGCTCCGACAGTTAATTCTATTACACAACTTTCTTTTAAGCTGGTCAGAGTTCCTCTGTCTGCTGACACTCCTCTCTGTTCTTACTTGTAAAACAAATATGATGACAGCAAGAAATGGGTACTTCTACTTTACATTTACAGGGTAACTCTTATCCAAAGACCTCGTTTCACTAATAAAATATCAGGCCACCACCAAAGAAAATGTTTCTCATCACAGCACTCATAAAAATGAACAAGCTACAGATGTAATTCCACAGTGCCTTTAAAATTATAGAACACAACTGTATGTTGAAGTACGAAAAATCTCTTGGGCAAGAAAGCAACAAAAGCACATCTGCAGTGTCCTCTTAGTAACACCCCATCCATCTCAGTTGGTAAATGAGTCTCCAATTCCATGAACCAGCCCTGTAAGTCTCCCACTAACCTAACTGATCCCCAGGCCCTCATGAAAGGAAACAGCCTTCTGTAAAACAGTACAGCTCCAGAGTCCCCTTTTGTTTATATACACATGCACACAACTAGATACATGCACCCAACCACATGTATCTATACTTTCTGCTCTCTCCTTCTTCAGAGGTAGAGGCCCTGACTGAGGAAATGAAGCAAGCAATCTGTCCAAAGGCCCTTCTTTCAAAGGGAGCTTTAATGAGCTCTGAAACACTTGCAGAGCAGCCTGATTTTTGAGCCTTGGAGCCTTGACTCTGTAGGGCAGGAAGAGTACCTCCTCGGGTAACCTGCTCTGTGGTGCCACATGGAGTGGAACGCGCTTGGCACAAAGGCCTGACTCCAGAAGTTGCAGGGATCAGTTTATCTTGCAGGAGGCAGCCAAACTCCTCCCTCAGTCATATCCTTCACCCTGAGGAGTCTTTCTTACTGGCTCTTATTAAAGTACAGCTTTTACTCTGCATCACTTTCACTAATGGCTTTGATCTAGACACGAGTAACAACTGCACAACATCCATATTCACTAGGCTACTATAAGAGTCTGTCTAAAACCAGCTAATAATTTACATGGAAATTGTATCTACCAGAAGGAGCCCATATGGCCTATACAATAGAACAATATTGACACAGGCAAGAAAAGTTAATTAAACCTTTTAGATGAGGGCTACACAGTTCAGACAAGATAAAACCCTTAGTTCCACAGGCATATGATTTTTACAAAATTCAGAGGTAACAGATTATAAAATTGCATGTGGTTTTAGGACCTGCCATTCCAATCTGAGTTGCTGAAATGCTTCTACTGTACATAACATGTCTGAGAACAATAAAAGACATAATAATGACAAAAGATCAAAATGTTTTCTAGCTTTATTATTATCATCACAAGAGCTTTGAAGCATGCTGTTGCATCACTGAAAGAAGAAAAAAACCAATCCAAAACCTGATCCAGACCCTCCTTGTGATACTCAAGCATTTGGAATGAAACCAAATTCACTCCAAAAGAATCAGTAGATCTCTTTACAGACTACTCAAGACCAAGAAGGTAAATTTTGAACTGGTTGTGATCAATGTGAAGCAAGAATGAGTAACTCTCAGCACAATTCTGAAAATGCAAGACATACTTGGCTTCCAGTAACCTCTGAAGGCAGCTGTCAGTAACTTCACTGACACCAACAGAAAAGCTAAAATAAAACTAGGCAGTTAAAGGATGAGGAGAAAATACTAAATAGCAGCTTTACATTTATAATTTCTGCAAGCCGCACCAATTCCAATGCTTAGCGGCTTAGGCCCTTTGTCCTGCAAAGTTAGACGCATTTACCTTTGTACATGGAAGCTGTGTCAGGAGTCACATCAAGATTACGTCTAAAAGTGTGAAAGGCAAACTGTAAATTCTGAGAACTCTCTCATTCCATAGTTGGACAGTGCTTCACAAAACTAAGATTAAATTCTTAGTGAGACTTCAGAGAGGTTCCTAATTGCAACTAAGAAAAAATTATTTGCCAGCATCCTAAATACAGATTAAAAAGTTAAAAGACAGGTAGATTCTGAACATGCAACCCTCTGAAAATGAAGTGGTTCCACTGTTGACTATACTGTCTTTAATCAAGTCCAGGGCCATTTACACTTTTAAATACATTGCAAGAAAACATTCTATTCCAGGAGTACAAGAAAGCCATTTCTAAAGAAGTTAAGTAGTTTGAGGTGAATTTCTAGTTTATATGAACATGGTATGCAAACCATGTTCAATTTTCTTTAAGAAGCAAAACAAGAAGACCAAAATGGGGTTTTGTTTGAACTGGATTTCTCTTCCTTCCTCCTGTCTACTATCACAGAACATCACACGCTCACTTGTATAACTACACTTGTTCACATTACCGGATTGGTTTTGATGCAACTGTTCATGTAAGTAAAATTACTCACATTCCTAGGTATTTGAAGACTACATTTTAAATTTGCTGCTCCAAAATCCATCCATTGCACTTGCTTGGACTGTAAGTAACATTTTTTGAACACATTAAATTACTTGCCCTCTTTTCTCTTATTAAAAAAACCTCCAACAAAAAAACATACACAGCCCTAGAGAACATGAAGAACAACAAAAAACCCAGCTAGGGTCAATACACAGTTCTTTCACAGAAAGAGCCTGCAATAACAGCGTGTGCTCAGCACGTATCTGACAAAGCAGTTAGAACTCAGAAAACTTCTAGCTTAACAATTTCCGGAAAAGAGCTCAAGGTTCAGATGAGATACCACACAGAGTAAGACGTGTGCGGTTGCCAACAGTATCTGATAACACCTGTGTGTTGGACTCATTAAAGATTTAACCAGAGAAGTCATGTGCACACTGAAAAATGGCTGACAACGGCCATGCTTAATGCACGGCTCAAAAACTTCGAAAAAAAGGAAGCAAAATGGAGTTGCCTTCAGACGAGGAGGATGGTGCTTTCACCAACATTTCTTTGGCAGACGATTCAGGTAAGAAACTACAGTAATCTACTAATACAATGCAAGTTCCATGGGCTGAATAGTAGTACTGGGTGAGCACACAAATCTGTAGATCCTAATTACCAGCTACAACATATTTTTAGCAAATACCCTCAAGTAAACTTTTCTAGTTGTGTAGTTGAATAAGCCTTGTGATTAGTTATGAATTGAGATTTTGGGGATATGGAGACCACCACAGTCTTCACATAATAGCATATGGTAATATACCTTCATCATCTGAGCACAAAGAGCCTGTCTCTGTTTAGAAAGAAAAAGTTACAGAAATGGCAACTCAGTAGTTACTATTATTAAAGAAAATGCATATCATGCTGGTCTTTCCTCCTGAATATGGAAAGATAATCTCTTTGACATACTCCAGTGAGAGCCACAAGAAGTGATGCAAATTAATTACTAATGGAAATAAGCTGATCCATTTAAATCCCCACCATTAAGCTTTTAATTGTTTTAAAAGAAACTACAAAAGCAAAGATGCACTGGTTTTAATGAACTCTAGCGCATTTGTAATTGCATAAGGCTTTCCTCCCATTTCTTAAAACGTACTGGAAACAATACTAAAACAATACTAAACAGACAGGTAGAACAGCACGCTATGTATGTACAATCTAAAGCATAATCAGAATACAGTCTTCATATCAAAGTTTCCTTAGTACTGTGAAAAGCCATTGTGGCAAAGGTTAGTGAGCCTGATAAACTGAGTGCAATGCATGAATATTGAACGCTCTTTCAAAACAGTGTTTCTCTATTTGTCAAGTACACAGGTATTAAAAATACATCACCTGCATGTAAATCAAGATGAACACAAAATGGTAGCAAAATGGGAACTTCTTGATAAGTATTTTAATAGCAATATCAAAATTTATGAAATCAAGGAAAGCATTCATTAACAGCATTTGTGAAAATACTGTCACCTTTAATGAAAGAAATACCTTTTCATTTAGAAACTCATAGCACTTTATAAAGCTCCCTCAAAAAATTACCTACTCAAACAAAACCACAGAGGATATTAGACAAAAAATAAAACAAAACAGTGGAACAATGCCCAACAGCTGCAAAAATGTCTGTATTGTTCTTCTGATCAATGGTCTCTCAGTAAATCTAAGGCGCTCTTACTTTATCATAAAGAACCTAGAAATTCTCTTACTTTTTTTTCAAATACACTTTCCAGAAAGCCAACATTAAGGACCACATCACTCACATAAAGCCCTCCTTTTAAAAAGCAAACCTCTAAATGTTTAGGCCTAACTTGCAGAAAGGAAAAACAGTTTTTCCATCTCATTAAGTCACCAGTAAAGCTCTACAGAACCTTTCTAAAAAGTCTGTCCACAAAATTTGGTAGCAAACCTATAGCTGATGATTACAAGGAGGATCAAACAGTTAACAGGCCAACATTAGGTCATATATATTGGTATTCACAGCCTAAAACTGCAAAGAGTTCAGTTGCTCAGTCTGTTTAAAAATGGATTTTTGTGGAGTCAGAGTAGAAATGAGAACATTTGCGCTCATACACAGTCTTGCAAAAGATAGAATGCAGTTACGTTAGAAGGCAGGCCTTTTCAGCGTTAAAGAGAAAATATGACTTTCTAAGGCTTTCTTTTTGTGGACTTTCTAAAGAGATTGTTGGGTTTTTTTCCCCAACTCATGCTCACAGGTTACGTCATCTGATGAGGTGCCATTCTTATTCAGGACCTAAGGCACTACCAAAACACGCACAATAGGCAAGGACACAAACAATAGTTACACCAATGTAAGCTAAAATAGCTGCTCATTTTATATCATTTGATTTGGCTGGGAAAAGTGCAAACTAGGAACTACTCAAATTCTACATTTGACAGAAGTCTGTAATTGTAAATTTGCACAAGGCTACAAAGCCTTTTGAGATTACTCGGAAAGAGTAACAAGAATCGCAAAGAAATGTGGTGTAAAGCAACATTACTTGAAAAAAAAGCTTCTCACAGTCTGTCATTTCCACAGAGAAACAAAATGATGAAGATTTGTTGTAAAGGCTCTTGCAAGTTAGTACTGCAGAGAAAAAGATTTAAGCCATTTGTATTCCTTTTTGTCTTTTTCTTTGTGGCAATAATTAGTTGAAGGAGAAAACAGTACAGTTCAAATAGCAAACTCATCTCAGAAATATGTACAATACCTTCTTCTGTTAATGAAAAGAATAAATTTCTATTCTAGTGGTGAATAGTGAAGCCTCTGTCATCAGCCAGCTTACGCAGGCGCCTCCAGCGCCTGAAACATTGCCAAAAAGGAAGTGAAAGGCTTGTTGGTTTGCTCTGTGTACCATGGAAAAAACAGGATGTACACCAGAGTTTTAGAAATAAAACATCTGAAAGTGTTTGTCATTAGCAGCACTGACTTAGAATCCAAGTCCAGACCAATAAAATTCTCTCCTGTAGTTTTGTAACTGCACACATACATGCATTCAGGTTAGCTATTAACGATGCCTTATATCCTAGGGAGATTGTTGCTATTTTAAGCAAAAAATACTCCTCCAGTGAAACGGAATAAATTAATTCCTTTTGCAAGCAATGTTGGCTAGTTTTAGGAAAGCTTAACTGGAATGTAACATACAAGTAAGTATAGATAATTGCATTTGTAAAGTGAAACTTGTTGTTCCTATAAATTTAATATAGATGACAATATTATGAATGCCTCCTCTGCTTTAACCAAGTGCCTTAGAAAACATAATATGAATGAGAAAGAAAGGAAGGGATTAGCACCTCTTCTTAGTTACATCCAAGTCAGTTTTGACTTTGGGAGCTCTGACACACTGCTAAAAATTACGAGCTCTCTTTATAACTCTTCAGAAAATCCACTTACCTGAAGCAAGTGATCTAGTGTGTACTGTAAAAGCAGTTTAATAAACCAAAAAATGGAGCATAACTTAGGGCAGTGTTATTCTCTTTATTACTGGCAAGTATTTCCAGTAATAAAGAGAATCCTCTTACTACTTCTTTTAAACTGCAGAGCGGATATTAGTATGTTGTTATGCTGCTCCACAGGAGAAAACAATTAATTTCTAGCATTTGTGAATATTATTTTATTGTCTTAATAAGGCATACGTTCTCTAAAGTAGACAGCAGTAAGTTTGTAAGCAGAACTAAAAAAAAGCTTTGTGAACACAGGTTCTGCCCAGTCTCTCGGCCTTGTGTTGCATATTTCAAAGACCCAAAGTAAACAGCCACATAGCAAAGCTGACCAACTTACATGTAATTAGTATTTACCCCATTAATTGTGCCCCTCCCAGTGAGTGGGGAAACCACAGACAAGCAAATGCTGCCGGATCCCTGTCAAACAGAAGCCAGTCTTTAGAAGCATTGTTTCAGGTTCTCCTGGGAACAGTCCCCAGAGAAGACCTGCTGTGCTAACAACTTACAGAACAAAGAAATTACACTTTCTAACACAAGAGTTAACAAAATACTGCAGGCTGATAAAAGCAAGAATTGTTATACAAGGGCTTGAGCTGGCCACCTCCAGCCAAAGGGGAAACGAAACACACCCCTAAAATGCAAGGTACTATTTGGTTACTCTACACACAGGCAGAGGTATGCCTTCCCTGGGACACAGTCTGCATTATGAAAGGAATCTTATTGTTTGGGACATACTCTAAATCCCTAAAGATTCAAATTGAAAGCACGCAACAAATTTCATTGATGATATATTATCCAATGCCAGACAGGTGAGGTAAGGAATTTGAAAAACCAATAGATGGATCATGTGATATGCTAAGCTTCTGTTGTTTTGGTTGATTTCTCATTAAAAATACTTTGGGCTGTGGGCTTTTTTCTGCATTGTGTGGTGGGTTTGGTTTTTTGTTAGTTTGTTTAAAACTGGTAATGCATCAGGTATTTAGAACCCTAGGGTTGACTTCTTTGTGCTGGAAAAGCAAGATGAGCTAGGCATTCTCTCTGTGGAATTTGCGCCCAGCCGCATCAATCCAACAGTCTTGGTCCCCGGACTGGGCAGACCAGGGCTGTGCGCGGCAGGGCTGCTCCCTGCTGGCTCAGCACTTCGGTATACTTCCCTTGGAAATCAGGGGATGAAGGCTAGGGAAAGGAAAAAAAAAAAAAAAGTAACATGCATGGATCTTGCACTTAGAGTAGGAAGATGATGCATTGTGTGAGATGCAGAATGGCCGAGCATACTATGGTACAAACCTAAGGAGGCATCTGTGCAACCGTTTAACACTAACCTAGTAACACACAGCACTATCTGAACTAAGGACCACCATTCGTTCTCTGCTGCCGGCCCCTCCGCAACGCTAACAGTGGAGGCTCAGACAGAGACAATTTTCTCCAAAGAAAAACCAAAACACCTCTCACTTCTGAAAAGGAGTCTCAGCCTGGTGCTCAAGCTCAAACATCAGTTAAGAATCAAAAAAAAATACTGCAGTCAGAAACCACAACCATGCAACGCAGAACGAACTCTCAAGAGTATTCGTACCAAAATGGAAACAGTAGGTAAACCAGCAACTCGTGGAATTACTACTCTCTTTTGGCTACAATAGCATAGGAGCCAGTATGTCTGGCTTGCATTCTGTCCCATAATTTAATGTTAAGGATTTTCCCACTTTGCTCATTTTTTGGACGGTTTAGACAATAAACTGCAAATGTAATGCAGCAAGCAAAGTGGAATTTCTGCAGCAGGGAGGTGCATCTCCCCAAGATTCTCCCGCAATTTCCGCCGCCCCCCCCCCCCCCACACAGCATAAAACACAGCAAATTCTTTCACCAGGTAAGCAAGCTCTCCATCCATCTGTATCCATCTGCAGACTTTGACCATATTTTTCCCCTGTTAATCAAAGTGCTGGAGACTGTCTTGTTAGAAAGAATTATGAGAACCTTTTGATTTGCAGGCTTGCCACATAGCGAGTGCAGCAAGCAAGATCGTAACACGGTGAGAAGCACCTATCATTTTAAAAACAGCAATCAAGGAGAGTTACTAACAAGCTCCTAAAACCCAGCCACCGAGAGGACTGCTTGCAGGGATTAAGGAGGATTACTGGGTTAAAAAGGCCTTTTGTAGAGAAGGTGATATACTTTCAAGCAAACCATCTAACAGAACTGAAACCAACAGATTCATTTTCCAGTACAAACAGACTGCAGGACTCTAATTAAAATGTTTTCATAACTTGAACAGCATTCAGTCTAATCTGGATTTATCCAATTGTGAGGTTAAAAAAGTTACCAACACAATGTTAATAATATTGTGGAGGCACCCAGAAGATATAGATATTAGAAATACATTCTTTATGAAGTACGTTAAAAACATACAGTAGAGGGCACACTTCCCAAATGCCTTATCTTCCCAAATATCCACACAGCATCGCATTATTTATTTATAACTGGATCTATTCCTGCAACATACAGATATGACATGGATATATTTCACTGCAACATACGTTTCAAGCTACATAGTACCTATAAGGATACTACAGGTTATGCAGTGCAGTCACTTCCATGAAGCCACTAAAATTAGCTCGGGTCCTGCATGTTGTGACCATGGCTCACAGGCTGCCCTAGGATGTCCAAAGGGAACACTCTATGCGGCATGTTCTGCAAGGGGTTTTCCCTCCAGGGAACACAGAAACAGGAGTGTTGGTTTGGAGCTACCGAGCTATTAGATGAGAGCAACAACACTACATCACTTAAGGTTTCTGTGCAATGTCATCTCTAATGCTGCAAGATCCAGAAGCAAGGAGCTAAGTCACCAGGTTCTTAGTCTGGACGTGGCTGTGCAGCAGGCCTATCGATCTGCCAGACTGGAAGCAGCTTGGCCAGCCCGGCAGGGCGCTGAACCGGAGCAGGGAAACCCTGCTGGGACTCTGGCTGGGAGCCCTCTCTCCAACAGCTCCACGTACCAGCACCCAAGAGTTAACTGCCACCACAGGCACCCCGGGTTTTCTCCGACGTTCCTCAGGCTTTGCCAAACGCCGAAACCCAGAGGAGTTACACACCGGAAAGCACCTGCCTGTTCTTAATTTCGTCTGAAGGCAACACAGAGCGACTAACCGCCGGGCGAGGACCACCGCCCTGAACACCCATACCAGCGGATGGGCACAAAACGAATTTATCGGAGAAGACGTCGGCATGAACTTAATCGTGTACTTACTAGTTACTGCCGCTATTTTATCTGCAAGTCGGTAGGATTTAACGGGAAAGGGCCGCGTACAATTAAGGACACCCATGAGGAAGGCGGAGGCGGGCGGACTCCCT
>NW_010562946.1:0-8624 GCF_000687285.1 Phaethon lepturus
CCTGTCTAAGCCACAAGCCAACAGTTTTGTGCTTGCAAATCTGCCTGGTACCAGTCTTTGGCATATATATATCTAAATATACACCACACACAGAGATATATATACTGTATAACGTATGTACCCTCCAAGAGAGGGATGCTGCATCCGAGCTGTCCGTGGGGAGCAGTGCCACTGGGAGCAGGAGGGATTAGCCAGGCTCCTTTCCATGGAGGAAGAACCTCCCACAATGTCCATCCTTCTTGGGGACAGCATGTGCTGGCCCAGTCTCCAACCAGCTCATTGAGCTGGAGCAACACCCAGACTTTCCATCACAGGGATCACACCTTTCTCACACCACTCACTGGTGTCACCCCCATCTGCAACTGCTACATCTGAGCCACCAGTTTGGCAGCTCATGGCATGACCTCTGGGAGCTGGAACCCAAAAGAGGGAGAAGCAGCACGGCAGGGAGGGGAGTTCGGGGGGCTGAGTCTCTCTGGGGCACCATTTGGTTTTGAAGCCCTGAGGGAGGACTCCATCACCTCAGATATATTTTGTACCATTTTTAAAAACTGCGGCTATTTAGCTGGCACTCAACTTATCATACGTACCCGCTGGGCTAAATTTCTGAAGCAAAACAAGTGATATTACAGCAGAGACGGGTTTCTTGCTTTACTAGATTATGTCGTCATATTGATGTATGGATGCCCAGAAACGCATCTGTCTTGATTTACTCATTGCAAGTGGGCAATGTTTTCTTTGTTTTCCAACTTCTCAGCAATGCAGGCCATTAATTAAAATGTATGGCTCTCTCAAGTGCTATTTTAATTGCATTTCAATCCCAACTTAAAGGGCCGACAAATAATAAAGCTGGGTATTACGTACACTGTGAAATGCTGAGAGACGTAGGGGGAAGAGACAACTCCTGCAATCAATTTGCTCTCCCACACTGCTCAATTCCTCAGCGTGCCATTTGTTTGATTAATGGATGTTATTTTTTTCTGTAAAAATCAACAATTTTAATATTCTTTTCCATCAGAAACTATTTGTGCCTTTGCTTGCGGATTAAGGAGAAAGTTCTTTAGCATGTTTCCCGCATGCTGGTGAAATCATTAAGCAGAGTAGCCTCTCCTGACCCGGAGGGATGGGAGCTGTACCAGGCACGCTGCACGCGCGTGACTCGGTTGCTCCACCTGCTTGTTCATGTCCATATTGCTCCGTTGCCTGCCCTCCACCTCCTCTCAGTGAACCTCTCCTGGCCTTTTCTTCTCAGCCTCCTTTCTCCCTTCACTTTTCCTCCTTCTCCCACCCATTGTGATGGGTGGGCTGTGTGGAAAGCCCAGCCCAGCCAGGGCAGTCTGCAGTACTGGCAGGGCAGCTCAGCCGGCCAGTGGACGGCAGAGGCTCAGTGCCACATCGGCTACAGTAGGAGGGTAGAGGTTCACACCTTAAGCTCCCAAACCTGGTAGGACCATTAATACCTTCATTTTCATATTCAACTCGCTGGCATCAAAACCCAGATTGCCCTAGCAATCGTTCCTAGCACTCGTGGTTCTCCTAGCACTCGTTCCTGCCCCACAGACCCCATGACCCACCGTGGAGGGGACATCTCTGCAGGGAGACGGGAAGCTTCAGATCTGGGCAGCAAGACCTGGATGTCACTGTCATCTTATGTGCCCTCTTCCACGGGGAAGTCCTGTCCAAGCAACTTGTCTCATTCCCACTCAACGTTTATCAGCAGAGCTTTAACTTTCTCTCTTTGGTCAATACTGTCTTATCAGGGTTTTCTCTTAATAGAGATATTAAGTAATTACGTCGCTGTTGAGCAGCTGCATCCTGCTCCTGGACACCACTGACTCCATTAGAAACACCTCCCATCAGCATTTCTTCCCACACACCACTCTTTTTTCTTAGCAGGAAAATAAATAGTCAGAGGAAAATTGTAGGACTGAAAGCTCTTTTTAAAGTACCCATGATATAAGTAGAGGTACTGAAAACGTTTGGTTTTGTTTTTTTAAATGCAGGAAGAGCTTTGAATAAGAAAGTCTACTTCTTGTTTTCTGTAGTGATTGCTTCGCCATCCTCACTCCTTTTGACTTGGCCGGTGCAGAGGGGCTGGAGCCCACTCTCAGCCCCAGCCCACCCTCACATTTGGATTTCCTGGGCTGGGGCAAAACTGTACTGTCTGCTTGCAGGTGTAGCAGAGGACGGCTTGCCGAGCGCTTTCCATTCTGCCAAGGAGGTGCTTTTGTCTTGGGGAGGCTTCTGGTCATTTCTGAGCTGTGTTGGAGATTTGGCGTGTAACCTGGGGCACGACGCGGGTGCTGCTGGCATAGACAGCAGTTGTGTTTCAGCTCCAGCTTGTCTTTGTGAACTCAGCCCTCAGCCTCCGTCTTCCCCATTTCCAAAATGTCACTGACAGTATTTCACAGCTTCATGAAAGGATGGTGGCTCTTATATTTCTTGCTTTTATATTTATGCCTTCCCAAATATACCTGGTTACATGTGCTGAGGATAGCACACATGTCTGCCCATTGATTTCATGTCCATATATATGAAAATTAGGATTCCTAAATCATTATTGTAGAGGAAATGTTTTTCTTTATTAACTATTTGTCTCAGAGTGGCTCATTTGGATGCGGTTCACTCTGCACTCTCATAAATTTTATACCCCTCCTAGGACTGTAATAGTCCTCTGTTTAAGAGTGCAGCTGGTATCAAAAATGATGAGCAGATGAAGAGAGAGCATTGACTTTGACAAGAAGAATCTGTGTGCTTCACATAGGAGTAGCTGAAACGGGCAGCGCCTGATGCCTGCCCTGCCATCCCATTACCTAACGTCAAACGTACTTATCACATACGAACGGTGAGGTTAGCAGATTTCATTCCAAGACCCCTAAATGCTCGCACTGGGACTTCTCATTTTCCATTTGAACCACAGACTATTACCATTTTGACAGACCCAATTATTAATTTTTTAAAAATCCAGTTGCAACAGATGCTTCTTTAACTTACATGGTATAATAGCTTTGCTGCCTGTTTTACCACCTGTTTTATAATATTTGACCCAATCTGGTGCCTATCTGTTGGGTGTTAAAGCTTGCCCCCTTCAGTGGAGGAGAGCATTCCTGACTTAGGTGGTAGCAGACTTCTGATTTATTGGTATTCCCTCTCCCTCTTTTATCAAGGCGAGCAAGAGTCAGCTAATACAGAGAAGAGCGCATCTAGTACTTACCAGACAATCTGAATTTGTCTAGTATCCCTTTAAATATTTTAGTCAGATGAGTGGGAGGGGGAAGCTTGGTCTCATTAATTGGTACACTGAAAATGTTCATGGATAAGCTCCTGAGGGATGAATTGCAGGATGTGGGTTATTTTAAGCAGCATTTGCCTGTCTATGCAGAACTGAAAATGTTTGTGATCTACAACAGTTGACAAATAAAAATTTGAGTAATTACATGAAGCCAGGGAAACCTATTCTGCGTGGAATTACAAATCGTGCTACATAGACAGGTCCAAGGGAACAATTGCACTGGATAATGAAATTCCAAACAAGTCTAATTGCATAACAATGACATCAAATCCAACTTTTTATCTCCCCTCAGACCCACATCAATATGAGAAAGGGAAAATCTTGGAATCTTTAATTCATCATCATTCATTTAAAATGTATTAAACACCCGTGGAGCTTTAAGAACTTAAAACCTCTGCTATTTTGAACAAATTAAAGTTGATTGAATAAATATTAATTTCACTTTCACATGTTGCCTCTTAACTCAGTAACATGTCATCTCAAATCCTTTCCCAGTGCAGTGTGCCTAGGCAGGTTTGGTTGCACCAGTCAGATACTGGTGTGGGGTACGGTTAAGTTGCTTGAGCCAATACTAGATAGATGTATAAGCTTACCGAAAACACATTTTAAGTCAATGGTTACCCATAACATAAGCAGCCGACTTACTGAAGACACCAGCTGTACTGCCTGCCAGGCTGCCGATTTGGCAAATGTTCCCTTTGATGGTTCCTGTCCTGTCCTGCCTCTCCACACTCCCAGCCCCATGTCACCTCCTCGGTTTTGCCTTCTCAGCTTCTGTGGGACCATAAAATGGCCCTGATCTGGGTCTTAAATGAATCTTTAATTGATTAATCTTGCCCAGATTGGTTCCTCAGCCTGGTTCCCTGTATGGCCCCAGATGCAGAAGTATTGGTGTGATTTTCCCACTAGTTGTAAGTGCTGCTTATTATCTATTTTACCAATGATTATAGAGTGTTCCATAGTGTTTATGAGTTCCATAAATAAACATAAATAAACTGTAACATTTATTTATATAATGTAATGTAAAAGGTAAACAAAATGTAACAGCCTTCACCAAATGGCCAACTTGTGTAAATCTGCTTAGGTTTGCCATCATCTGAGATCCCAGATCCCCTCTACCTCACCTCATACAAACAGAGGACATGTAGATAGCATCTGAAAAGAGTTGTCCATTACCTTAACACTCAGAAATCAATTAAGCTGATGAAAGTTATTCAACGGAGCCTCCTATTGCTGTGTTACCTCTGCTTACCTATGTGTTTCATCCAGACAAGACCACCAGGAGATAATTTTAGAATCATAGAATAGTTTGGGTTGGAAGGGACCTTTAAAGGTCATCTAGTCCAATGCCCATGCAATCAGCAGGGACATTGTCAACCAGACCAGGTTGCTCAGAGCCCCACCCAGCCTGTCCTTGAATGTTTCCAGGGATGGGGCATCTACCACCTCTCTGGGCAACCCATGCCAGCGTTTCACTAACCTTCATTGTAAAAAATTTCTTCCTTAGATCTTGTCTAAATCTACCCTCTTTCAGTTTGAAACCATTACCCCTTGTCCTATCGCAACAGGTCCTGCTAAAAAGTCTGTCCCCATCTTTCTTATAAGCCCCCTTGAAGTATTGGAAGGCCATAATGAGGTGTCCCCAGAGCCTTCTTTATCAGGAAATATCTTTACAGAAAGTAGCACTGAAATTTTTAGAGCTATTGGCACCCAAAGATGAAATGTCACTTCTTAAATTTACAAAAACACCTAGCATGCTGAACCATTACTGAAATGAACCCACCCACATCCAAGTTTTCTCCAAAAATGACACAGGATGTTTATGGTGGGAGTGACTGCAAACAGGGCAGCTCCTCAGCCCCAGCCATAGGGACTCACTGAGAATGACTAGTTTGGACTCAGTGGCCATATTTTTGTTAGTAAATAAAAAGGGCAAGAGCTCATTTTCTGGCCTTGTGCTCAGGTGGTCTGGCAGAGTTTGCAGACGACTATATTCACTAAATTCCCTCTTCCCCTACCCACATTTAAATTGGGGGATAATCATGTGCCAGGGTTTGATCCAGTACCCTGGCTCCATTTTAGCTACTCTGACAGAATAGCTGAGAGAATTAATTAATTAATTAATTAAAGTGATTGAAAGTAAAATTGTCAGTATAATTAAAGGCCCAAGACACAAGGCAGGAATATTGTAATGATCTCGATACATGCAAAAATGCAAAACAGTTTGTTGGTGAAAAAAAAACAGGTTCTAGAAAGAGTCCAGACCCTTCCTAAGGGCACCTGGGCTGTCACCTGGGGTCCTGTGGAGAGGTCCTCTGGCACCCTCTCATTTCCACCTGTGCATTTGAGCTGGTCCTCACCGCTTCAGCCTCTCTCAGGCTTCCTGAGTGATCCTGGACATTGGTAACTTCAAAGCCTGATTTAGGGCAGCTCAAAAAAGGCTGTTTAGGATGTGTCTGTACAAAGAAGAAAGCTTTGGGCCAGCTTCTTGTGACTGAGGTCAGGACACCCTCCTTTAGTGAGTTGAAGAGCACCATGGGTCCCAGATGGCTCCCCGTAGCCTTCATCCCACAGAGCCAATGGCAGGATGGGCTAATGGAGAGTTCCCACTGGATCTGGGAGTCCCTGGGAAATGCTCCCTCTTTCCCACAAGAGCGGTCTGGAAACCTGTACACCTGCACTCTTCCACCTGCATTTCCATGACAGCAACAGCAAGCTCACACCAGCTTCAAAATTAAGGGAAGGAGACCTGGAGACCCTTTTTTAATGCTGCAGTGTTGTATTTTACCTGTTTGTTTCTTCTGAACACCCACGCACATCGGGTGCAGATTGCAGCCATCAAAACGTGCCGCTACAGAAACAAGCTCCTCTGGGAGCTCTCTTGAAATAGTGTCAAGGAACAGCACTATTTCAAAACAGTTGGTTGGGTCTTATGACAAGAGATAGCATTACGTATCTCTAGTCCCAAAAGTCTTTGGGAATCTTATTTTTTAAGCTTCTAAAGTTTGCTATGCTTGCTGGACAGTGATAAAATGGAAAATGAAACCACAGCTGAAATATTTGGACAGATGAGCTTCTATGAAGTACAGTTTTAATGACAGATGATGAAGGTTGGCAATAAGGTTAAAATTCAGGGATTTCAGCCAAGTACTAGATTTCTACTTAAGCCCCAAGGATTTGTTATAAAGGAGTACTTGCAACCTCCTATTGGAGGCCTCTTCAGACATCTCTCTCATAGTCTAACTGCACGCATGGGTATTTTGTTAACAATGATGCATGGTACCTTAGTGTTTAGGGACACCAGATTCATGACAGACATTCTACATGTTAGAGAAAAGATCCCTGCCCCAAAGATTTTGGGTGAACTGTGGGCACTGGGGACCTGAAGGCAATTGTGAGACAAAAAGTGACACAAAAGCAGAAGCCATGTTCTCCAGTTGTAAAAATCTCTAAACTGCTGCTTTGGAGACATCTTGATACTGCAGTTGTGACCAAGAAGTCAAGCTGAGGTTTTGGAAGAGAATAATATGGTAAAAGGATGAGAGGATTTTGTGGGCTGTGATTTATTTATTTGAACTTTCCATTGCTCAGGACTTACCCCCAAAGCAATCTGATATCCCATAAAATAATGGCCCACATACACATCTCAAGTCCACTGAATACTGTAATTTATAGAACAAAGACTGCATCTTAAAGGGTGTTTTGTTACTGTTGCTCTAATGGAGCTAAAAAAAACCATGAAAGGGTTAGAGATGCTGTTTGCTAATGTAATTCTCCAAGTTTACTTTAGCAGCTGTACAAATCAGGTTAGTGATGTAATGTAGTGATGCAATTAGTGATGTAATTGCAAAAGCCAGAAAGCTTGATTCGGTGTTAAAATAATGGCAAAATTTATTCAGAAAAAACCTCCCAACCCTAAACCACATTTTGTCAAAGTATTGATTATGAAATGCATGTAGTTTGTACATAAACTACATTAAGGGACAAATTTTGAAACACCTGGAAAGGACAAAGCTGTCATTATCTCTTAGTGGCAGCTAATGCATTCCCTAAGAGAAGGCAGAAAAAGTGAAATGGGACACTTTGTGCTATTGTATGTCTCTTTTTCTCAGCATAACAAACCAATATATATAAATAAGCAGCTGGCCTCCTCCCCTCGCCCCAAAAAAGTAAACAGGTTTTTTTCAACTAGCAGGAAGATGATGTGAAATAATTACGATGTCTGTAATCTAGGAATGAGCAAAACCACCAATTACCAGAGCAAGACACTTCATATACTGTCTTTTGGGAAATCTTACATTTCTAAATAATGCTAATTAGAATTGGACTGTCACTGAATATCTATGCAGATAAAACTAAATATTAAAAGCGATGCAGGGTCTGGGGTCCAAATATGAGAGGACCCATAAAACAAGGATGCGAATCCACTTCTGGTAAGCAGAGTGTTACAGAGCAGCAACGCAGCACCGCCGTTTTGCTGGTTTCAGGGTTGCTGTTTTCCATGTTCAGCGTCCTTCCTGTTATTCCTCATATATGTTCTCTTCACAGAGAGATGGCGATCCACTCCATGTGTCTGATAATACTGTGCCATAGTCAAAGCACCTACTATTGCACAAAGGTAAGTTTTATTATCCCCCTCAATGGGTTGTGCAGACTTCCAAAAACCTGGGGTGGTCATGCCGCGGTCTCTGCAGTCCAGGGATAAAAGGGCCATATTCACACAGCTCATGCCTATAGGTGTCTAACCCAACTTGCCCAACTCCCTCCATCAACCGTAGGGGTAGAATATGGCCATAGAGAGTCTGCATCAGTCGTTGCTATCTTCAACGCTGGCTCTGCTGCAGATGGCCTGAACCACGTCCCTTTGTGACTGCCACCTGTTTCATAGCTACTTCTCCACTGGGTCAGAAAGTAAGCTACTTGAAAACAGCCAGTGAGGATTTCAGCTCTCCGTTGTCTCGCTTTTGCCCAGTTGTTTGGGGTCTCGTTCCAGATGACGGGGATGCCATCTCCTGCCACCAATAATCTAATTTGCTGCTCTGACGCTTGTGATGAGCCAGCTGCAGGAGTTACAAGGAGGATGGAGATGTCCCCATCGGTTTCGCTATGGTCCTGAGCCCAGGCTACCAGAAGCCATGGTCCTAGCCCCGTGCCTTGGTGCATCAGAGAGGACAGAGAACGCTCTTCTGGCTTCAGGCAGGGCAGGATTTTGCCAACCCCGTACTACCTAAGGGGCTTGGGGGGCGATTAGGGGGGCTCTTAAATACATACACGCCCGAGCAAAACTCACCACAGGTTCCTCCTCGCCCCTGCTGCGAGCTGGCCGTGGGCC
>NW_010562946.1:8655-8960 GCF_000687285.1 Phaethon lepturus
AGCCGCTGGCGTTCCTCACACCACGCCTCAGGAAGGCTGGAAGCGAGGCCAGCGGTGCCACGCCGCTGCTGCAGGCGCGTTGGGAAGGTAAGTTAATTAACGTTTGTGAAGCCGTCGCACTCCGGGGTAATGAGTGCCAGGGGCAAACAGACAGCATCAGGAGATTAGGGTTTGAGAGCAGCATTTGGCTAGCATGGAGTAAATGAGGCCTGAGGCCACACGTTCGACAGCGAGGAAAAAGAAAACATGGAGCAGCTCGCTCCCCCAGCAGCGCTAGCGCTTCCCCAGCGCCGGCCCGGGCAGCA
>NW_010562947.1:0-8347 GCF_000687285.1 Phaethon lepturus
ATGTTGGACACAAGGGAGGCTTCTGGCAGCTTCTCACAGACGCCACCCCTGCAGCCCCCCCAGCCCCCGCTGCCAAAACCTTGTCAGGCAAACCTAATACAGTTGTGTATTGCCTTAAAATGGCTTCTCAGTACTTCATGTGAAAACCCAAAACACAAATGAAGAAACAGTGTTCATCCCAAGAGCTCATAGTGCCACAGCGTAGAGCCTGAGGTGCTCAAACACAGAAGACTCATGCAGTTACTGGTATTTTTAATAAACATATAGGCTGATTTGAACTGGAAGTGGGGTTTTTAGAGCCTTTGATAGTGACTTACAGCATCATCAAGAGGCTTTCAACAATAAAATGAGTATTTCTTCCTCGAGTAACTGGGACCATCCTCCTCCTCTATGAGCTGCTTACAATTTTATCTTTTTTTTTACATACGACTCTTGAAAGCCCCAAAATGTTGAAGAGAGTCTGATGAGATGATACAACACTGAAAACCTATAGACATTTTGTGTACATCACATTACTAATTCTATGGGTCTATGTCTGTCTATGCATATGCAAATTTTTCCAGTACAGAGAGCTTTGGGCTTCTCTTGGCTAGGTATGTGTGTCTGCATGCACAGAATTTTAATTTAATGGGTTTTATTACAACCATCAGTTATTGTGCTATAGCAGTAGCTAGAGGGACTGATTTATTCTCAAATGCCCTTAGCTTGGTATTGTATATCGACTAGCACTGCTGTCAAATATATTTGGGTGAAGAACTGTCTACAATTCTGTGTGTAATACTAAGCAGAGTTAAAGTTTCAAGTGTCACATACAAGTGGGTTTATTTCTACTGCAAGAAACAGGCAATTATTATGGCCCATTGAGCTCAGATTAAGCATTTCCATCAAAAAAAGAAAAAGAGCCTAGTGCTACAATCCCTGTAAAGCTGTAAATGCAAATGGGACCATCTCATCTTCCATAAAAAACAATCTATGGTTTTATAGGCACTTCTCCCTCTCCTTTTCTTCTTACCC
This sequence comes from Phaethon lepturus, assembly GCF_000687285.1. Lineage (NCBI taxonomy): Eukaryota > Metazoa > Chordata > Aves > Phaethontiformes > Phaethontidae > Phaethon > Phaethon lepturus. The sequence continues at coordinate 1,015 of NW_010562947.1, forward strand.
TCAAATCAGCAAAATATTCCAAACAGGATAATTTTATTGAGACAAAAAAGCAGAAAATCTCAAAAAATAAAATAGAAACACTGCAAAAAACCTGATCTATCAAAACAGTTTGTAGGCAATTGTTTCCTTGTGTAAAATGGCTCCTCTAATGAGCTGAGAAACCAGAGTCCACTTTTTCACCTTTTCTTGGCTTCAGGCTAAGATAGGTTTTATCAGCAAGATTATCTATGCTGCATGACCGACACTGTTCCCTGGCAAATAAATTTTGGGGGGTCTGGGTTTTGTTTTGAATTTTTGTTTTGTTTCAGATAGCCTTAGTTATAGGCCCAAAGCATGCTGCAGATCACAGAGATACCTGTGTCACTGAATTTGCCTTTAGCTCCCTGAGTATATTCAAGGAAACTCGTGGTGCTGCAACAGAGCCTGGAAGCTCTTAATTTTCTGACACCCCTTTTAAGTAGAAGACCTGCAAGGTGGCATGACACAGCCAGCACTGCAGCTTTTCCCGTGCTCCCACATAAGTACTTCCCTGTTTCTTCATAAAAAGTTTAGGAACTGTGGGTCTCTGGTATGCCCTTGTGAAAAGTATCATGAAGACAAAAACTGGTTAATGTTTATTTTGCATCTACACTATGCGGCTAACCCTTGAACATCAAAGGCACTGGTGCATGTGTATTGGAAACTACTTTGCTGTGTACTTCAATATAAACTAGGAAAAAGGTCTCTAAGAAAATATTTTTTGCAAGTACCATTCTAGAAAAACACTTGTGCGGTAAAGCCTCAAAATTAAATTCTGCATGCATGTTCTTGCATGCATATATTAAAATTCCGCATGGAACAATCCCATGAGAATGTTTATATTTAGTATTCAAATATAAATTCCCTTTATGTATAAAAGACTAGCTATAGTGCATTTTATTTAATTTCCCTGCATAACACACTGAGTATTATAAGGAGTAATTAGAAAGCAAAGGCACTGTACTAAAAAGAATAAATGGACACTGTGAAAAATGTAATTAAGAATACTGTGATGTTAAAGCAAAAACCAGTGTAGAATTACAAGTATGTTATCCTAGAACGCAAACACTACCGGACCAAGCCTGGCGTATTGCACACACTACGCTGTTTACTGCGGCATAAATCATTTTTGTTTCATAAGCATATTGTTATTACAAGCATTTACTCTTGGAAAATCTTGTAACTTTTGGAAAATGGATGTGAAGTCTCTTTCCTTAAAGTCTTTATCCAGAAAAAAATTAATGCACATAGTGGCACAAATACCAATTAAGTGATAACCTATGAAGCTAGTGTAAATATAGAATGAAGAAATCTGATACATTAATTAATATCTGAGTATCATGTACTGCTACCAGCTTTTGAAATTACTTCTAAGTGTCTTCCATAAAGTCTTCCAGAGCTTTATATAAGGACATTACATAAAGAAGGCAAAACACATGATATGCTGCACAGTAGATTTCTTAAAGTAAAGATAATTGACAGAGACTGAAACAGTGACTAAAAAGTATAGGCCAAGAACATATAATAAAATAAAGACGGGGTTTAAGTACAAACTCTATTTTACATAGAATAGTTTCTTGTATTTTGAACAGAAAATAAATACTAGAGACGTTACACTAACTGCAGATGACAACTCAGAAAGACACTCCAAGGAAGAGGAGAGAATGCCAGACTGACAATAAGGATATCGCTAGAGACAGGCATGGATTTTCAGACAATTACCAAAGCTAGTTATGTGACAAACTGCTACTATAGACATTGCCTGTGGGTTATCAGTAAATATCTGGAAGGCTACTTGCTGTGCTTGTGTTCTGATAAAAATAAGTCAAGTTCATTCAGTCACCAACGCTGACAAATTACAAAAAAAACCCCCAAACCCCAGCCTTTATCTGGCAGGTCCACATTATTGGCTGAAGAGGCCATTATAGGAGGAACTGGCCTGAGAAACAAGATATTGCCAGGTCAGCAAGAAGCCAATGAACTGATCGATATCCAAACTTTGATTTGTCCCCTTCCTCAGAGTTACTCTTTTTCTAATAAAAAAAAATTACTCTACAGCGTGTTATAAAGTGAAAGAGAGTGTCTGTGTGTGTATATATATGTTTCTCCATATATAATAGTTTAATTTATATGAAATGATCCAAAACATACTAAAGTGTCATTCTGCAGTATTAACCTAATAAATCAATCATCAGTAAATTTATCTGGAAAAGTTCTTTTATTCATCTGCAGATGAAATAGGAAATCCTTAGTATTTTTAACACTAACAGTTTAAGTTCTATAATTGTTTTTAACTGAGAGTCCATTAACAGTACCCTACTACAGTTGAATTTAGCTGGTTGGTCAAGCATTAGTATTCTTTCCCTTTTGTTTTGGAATTTGTTTCTTAAATAGGTAAGAACAGGGGCATGAGCAGGATTTGTGTGCAAATTTTAAACCTTGTTACTAGGAAATAACCCATGTCTATACAGTTACGTGTAGTTTATATAGATATTCTCTTCAGAAAAATCTGATTGCAAAAAAAGGTGAATACCATGAAATAAACTGATTAAAAATGATAGTCTGGTTTTATGTATCATTCTACCCGAAGCTAGAAATTTTGGTGGATGGCTTCATTATTTGTGACGCATATATGTGCTACTTCAGCTCTTGGTAGAGAATTGCAAGGACATAAAAGCAAGATGCAAATTCATCATTAGAATCCACACATACTTTCAATAGAAAATAGCCATCTAGGTGTCATTAATGTCTTTTAAATTACCCCTTTCTGTTTGTACAAGAAATGCAATTATAAGTTCCATGCTTACACACACACAAATCAAAACGAAGTGTACAATACTTGTGCTAGTCTTTCCAGTTTGTTATATAATCAATCTTTTGAGGGAATCAGAGGTCTTGACTGCACTAATTTATCAAATTGTGGACCCCTCAGGTGATACTCTTTTCCTAAAGCATAGCAAAGACATGGAGGAGTTACGCTTTCATGAGGTTTAGAGAGAGAACTTCCCATCTTATGTGTGATACCTAGTAAATATACCCAAAACCAGAAGTGTGTTTTGTTTTGGAATGAATTAATTAGATCCAGAGAGAAAAAATGTGTACATCCACCACCAGGCTGTTCTTACTCTTATGGCACGAGCCTGACCTGCGCTCTGCGTTAGGATTCACCCCCCTCTCCGTTATGCAATTCCCCTGACCATTTCTGTAAGTGCAGGAAGAAACTGCAGGCAGATATTTAATGAGCTGTAAGACTAAACATGCCATAAGGAACTTTCTATGTAATTTTCTACAACTCAGATAATGTTACTGTAGGTTGTACAAGCAGGCAGAGTGTTTGGCTCCGAGCGCCACGGAACAATCACGTCTCACAGCTGTTGATACTAGTACAACATGGAAAAATCCTTTTTTGTTTACGATTTGTACTGTAAATCTTGCATACCAAAGGTGGTACTTTACTCTTACGTACAGCAGCAGAGTTGCAGAGGAACTCCACTGAAACAGATTATTTTAGATGTAGAGATGTAAAGAAGGGTAAAAGTTTTCTGGCAACCATTTGAAAAGTAACTCCGGTTCCTTGCACTTACAAAAATGATCATGGATTCACCGTGGTTCAGAGTACTCCAGAGATGTGGCAAGACAGGGCAAACGCTTCTCCTGCTTCCACCTAAAGATCATTATCACTTGCAGCAGTTTTCAAGTTGTCGTGATGTCAGTAAGAAGTCATGGATTTCAGTTTGGACTTAGGTGACCCTCAAGGGTCCCTTCCAACTCAAACGATTCCATGATTCTGAATAGTAACGTAAGCAAAATATGCAATGTTTTTTACTGTCTATTGTCTGCATTATGAAAATAAGTTATCAATTAACAGTTGATCAACTTTTAATAGTCATTTAAAAGAAAAACATACCAAGATAATTGCAGTGCCAAACACAGCAGTAATGAGAACAAAATACAGCAGTAAATGAGACCAAAGCGAGCATGAATTACCTCGCAATACCATGCCTATATTTAGCCTCAGATGAGGCCACGAACAGGACAGGGATTCAAACTGCGGTTTGCCAGGTTTCTTGTCAATGGGATAATACATATATCTGCAGATTGTTCCAAATTATGAATTTTTCTAGGAGTCCTAAAGTTCTGCCTCCGAGACCTGCTCTGTGATTTGTGGCCATTGCCTACCTGCTCCTCTGGGACAATGGCAGCCTGGTAAAGTCTGCACCCTTTACCCCGTGTCAGTAACCCCTCTGTTGCCACTCTCTCGCTCTGCTGGGGGAGCGTACGGCGTGACATCGCATAGCAGTTACGGTGCTTCAGAGGAACCCTGGACCCGCGGTGTGTGTTGGGCTCAACTATCCTGTACAAACCCAGGAATCCCATCTGGCAGTGGAGGAGAGCAGTGCTGCAGGTGCTCCCCCTCCCACCAGCATGGAGACCACGCACCTCGATAAATCAGAAATACAGACGCTATTGTGCTAAAACAGCAATGTTGTGCCATAGCTGAGTATGGCTGAACGCGTGCCAGTCTGTGGCTGATGAGAAGTGTCCCACAATAGGCACGCTGTAGAGGTATGATCTGCAAATTCTGTATTTATATTCACATACAGCTAAAGTAACTCTGAACACCCTTGCTCAGCTTAGGAACCGTCCCTTGAAGGAATTGTTTCCGAATAGTCAAAATTCTTTTCCTTCCTGGGGAAGTGTACGTTTTAGGCCTTGGAAATATTTAACTTACCTTCCCAATTCGTCCATGGCTAGCAAGTGAAAAAGTGAGGGAGAAAACCAAAGTTTCTTTGAGCCTTTGCAGCATTGGTATCCTGAGAGGAAAACGTTTTAATTCTGCACAGTAATTAAATCCAGTAACTACACAGGGAAAAGAAGGGCATAGTACCTTAATCTCCTCTCCTAAACAGCTTAACTAACTATAGAAGATGCAGTGCCTCGCATTCAATAACTACTCAGTGCTTTTACTTTTTCTAAGAATGCATTAAAAAGAATGTCAATAAACTTTAATTAGCAATATATTTTTAGTGGCAGTGCTACAGCTTGCTGCAATGAAACATTTCTCCCAAGAATTTCTAAAGCTTTCCTAAAGAAACCTTGACACTTAATAATGAAAGACATTTAGAAATTGTCATATAAGAGCATCCATTAGGGCAGTATATTCTTCTCGCTCAGAAGTGGTAAGGTTACCTTGAACAAGTAAGTCTCACTTAAAATGTTCTTTGCCTTTCTGTTAAGAATTTGAACAATCATTAGCAAAAATCAGGGGCAGCTGGCAAAGTTAAACATTTTATTTCACCTTTTAATGAGACCACAGTAATGGCCTTACTGTCCTAAAAATAGAAGAGCAGAGGGAAACATTTAAACTTGTGTATGTGCGCACACATGCATGCACACCCATGTCCATTTTGCAAACTAAATATCATGCTCTTCCATGACGTCCATGATAACAAGCTTGAAATTGTAGCTTCAAAAATCTATTGTATCTACACCTTTTGAAATCGTTTTAATGACTCATTGCATACGATCAGTATGCATGGAAGTGCTGCTCCCAACACCTCTAAAATAGACTTTGTGATGAGCTACCCTTAAGTGAACTAAATTGAGAAGGTTTCAGGTTACAATTTACAAGACTGAGAGAAATTTTGTAACATATAGATACACATGAAAGATCTAAGTATCATCTCTTTTTACAAGAAACATAACCTCTTTTCTTCTTCGTACAGCTATATATATCTTCACTTTTCTGCCATATCTTAACCCAGATTGAAAGTCATCCAGGACAGAGAGTTCCATCTACAAGTTTTCTTACGTACCTCTCTATCTATAGCTCTATATACAGGGGAGACCGAGAGGGAGAGACAGGGAAGCATCTCTCCGACCGGTATCTGTATCTACCTTTTCACTGCAGCAAAATATAACTCAGCTATATTTATAACTAATTTCAACATTATGTAATAATGTACATGACTAATTTAATCATTAGATGCACAATTCAAAGGGTACATTTCATCCTCATTTGCATGCGAGTAACGCTCACAGTGTGGGGGTACAGCTTGTGTATTCAATACAGCACAGTCGTAGCCTCAAGCAAGTTGTCATTTAACTCACTATTTTTCATTCACTTTGTTTCCAATGTTTGTAACAATTATTTGCTGCTTTTACACCTGAACAGATTTTGTAGAACTTTATTAAATTTTGCAGTGAGATGAATATGCAAAATTACTCAAAGTCATTTTGGCCTGCAGATTATTTCTTTGTTTCTCCTCCCTTTTACTTCCAGAAATGCTATTTGCATATACCGCCAAGAAGCAAAGTAAAAGCAAAGCCCTGAGGTAAGTTCCACAACTGCAAGAGGATGCCTATTACCAAAGAGATGTTGGGTTAAGTTGTTCAAACTGAAAACCACTCCCTTTTTAGCCAGTCTGTTATGATACTAACTAAAAATTACTTTAAACAGGAATAAACAAAGTAGCACACAGAAATAATTCGGAGTTACTCAAAGCTCTGATGTACGTGGGCCTTGTGGGGAAATGAGAACAGGAAAATTTAAAAGAGAAGAAACAGCATTGTGATGTTCTGTGTGGTTAAACTGGATTAATCACCATCTAGTCCAGTGCACTCAAGATCCAAACTCGTTACTTTTAAGCTGGGAAGTCTTCAGGTTTAGTAAATTTCCAAGCCTGGGCTTAGTTTTTGAGAAGAATTGACTTTTAGTGTTATGATGTAAAAGCCATTCTAGTCTGCTAACTACCCGCAACACTGAGATCAATTTGGAGAGTAAAACATCAATTACCTCACTTACCGAGACAGAATAAGCAGCAATTAAAAGGGTAAGGAATGCTTCTCTGCATTAGGTTACTTGTCTAGTTTTTCAGTATATCATAGCCATCATTTGATTTCTAAAAGTGTCTAGAGACTTGAAGTCAGGCCTTTTAAATCTCTGTTACGCATATTATGAGACAGGGTTGTCTCTTATTAGGAATTTTTATCTAAGTAATGTGCCTTAAACAAATGTTAAAAATAATAATTAATTTCCTTTGCAAAAAGATACTTTTGCTCAAAAATTCTTGCCTGGGCTCAATTATTCTGTAATGTCGATCACAGTCTACACTATGGCATTTCTGATGTCTAATGCCCATCATTACATAAAGAAGTAAGTCTAGCAGGAACTAAGCACCTCATTAAAATACAGCCTTTGTCTTGCATCTGCTGCATGGCATGGAGGTCTCTGAATTTCTCAAGTTTAGGAAGACCATAGGACAGTCCTGAAAGCCTAGTAACAGCTAGGCAGTGCAGAACACAGAAGGGAAAG
>NW_010562947.1:8378-17999 GCF_000687285.1 Phaethon lepturus
CCGCTTCCTAACACCAAGCAGTACAGACGACTGAAAAGAGGTGACATACAACAAGAGCTTCAGTCAAAATCTACAAAGGTTCAGAGGCAACAAAAATGTTATTTAAGTGAACAAACAGGCAACTAAAAAGGTACTGTTGCATACCTGGAGCTAGGGTGATAAAGACATCTGTTCATTAGATTTGCCAGATCAACAACAATGGAAACTTCTGCAGATTGTTCAACTTAATAATGCCCAGACAGCTTTCTGTAAGCTCATTCCCCTCTCCTTCAGTCACTGAGACACTGATGGGGTAGGGCTTTGGGGAGCTGCTGAGCACCACTGCCAATGCGTTAGAGCTGGAGACCCCAAGGCATGGTGATTCTGTGGCTTTAGAGCGAGCACAAGGTAAAGCTCCGTCCATTTTTTAAGGGGTTATTAAAAAAAAAAAAAAAAATCACTCTAAAAGAAAAAAATCTGTGTCGAAACATCAGGATTTTCCATAAAACTGATTCTTTTTCCTTTTCCACACTTTTGGCTCTCACTGTACCTCTGTCTGGTTCTTGATGAAGATAAATCCTTCTTGTAAGAAAGGGAAAACATCCTTCTAGAGTCTAACCTTAGCCACTCTGCACACTTATCAAGGTTATGGATGTGGACGAGCAAGAGAAGCATACTTCTTGCTCAGTGTATGCTTTGCATTCTAGTAAGCTTCAATAATTCATTAAAATGACCGTACAGCATTCTTTAGTAAATAAAGCCAGACTTAAAACACATCATGGAGATGTCTTGTTTTTTTCCAAAGCCTTTCACTTGGTTCCTGGAAACACAGTAATTCAGACGTGAACATTTATCAGCCTGGAGACCTGTGAATAAGAACACTACAAAGAAGGAAAAAACCCACCCTACCAATCACCTTTCATCTGTCCAAGTCGGATATGTATCAATAGTGAGTATTATTTTTACCTGAAGGGAATAAAAAATACCTTGATCTTATGAAAACAGTGATTTGCAGGCATCTATTAAACAGATTTTTTTAATTTCCTGCATATTTTTAATAGTTGTTCTCAGTTTGATTCCTAGAGCCGAATCTACTGAGTAAGCAATATTCTACCATATTTTATAGTGTGCGTGTGGTTTGCATTCTAAGATTTGGGACAACATTGACTTTATTTCCTCTTAGTATTTTATAGTTATTAGACTGCAATAAATCAAGTCTGGATTTAAATATGCAAGCCAGGATGGAAAGCTACTGAATCTACAGTATGCCATGAATTTAGTTTGTTTGTGATTTTTTTCAATTTCTTTTTTACTATTACAGTTAGTGGGGAGATAACTGCATGCTTAGTTTATCTACCAGCTCCTCTGAAAAACGAAGGGAGGTTTTGCAGCACTGGAAACAGACATGCACTGCTGGTCTAGTCTCGGCCTTGCACCTTACCAGCTGTTTTTTTTTTTTTTCTATTTAGAGAAAACAATGTTGCCACCATCTGTCTTTCTGGAAAAATAAGACAGACAGACAGACAAAGATTTTCTCAAAGCATGTCAAAAGGATAAGCAAAATGCATGTGGGGGGGCACGCGGTGGAAATCCAAGTCCGTAAGCAGCATAACGGAAAATGGATTGAGTGAAACATGAAATAAACCAGGGAATGAGTTCTTCTGCATTTTAAATAACTTTGCTCTCATTATCTAAATATCCATCTCCATGAGAAGACAGACAGACAAATTGGCATTTCACAGTAGGTCAGGGAGAGTGGGCAAGGAGGACGAGAGCCACTTTTGGTTTTATTTGATAGTTCTGAACTGATGATATAAGAAATATATCTATAATCTCTTCTTTCTGAGAAGAAAATAAGTTCACGCATTATCTGATTGTTAAAAAAAAAATTCTTAAAGGTTTCATACGTTCTTGTTGTATGTGTTATGTTCCAGCTTCAGAAACGTGGAATGCCTGCAGCCCAGAGAACAGGAAAAGAACTATTCTTCATTACTAGGTTATATACATTCACTCTCTGATGTCTGGAATTATTTTCTAACAACAAAAAAAAAAAGAAAACTGCAGTCCATTTTCACTGCATTTTACTCCTTGTGGTGCCCAATAACCAAGTTTCAAAGACTATTTTTCCTCTTGGTTAGAAGCAATGAGGAACATATGAATAGTGCTTTGCCAGGCATGCTAGAAATTCCCCTTCCTACTTAGCTTTGGTAGTCAGCTCTTACTAAGCTAGAAAACCTCAACTTTGACCAGGATAACACAGATTAAGTCTTCCTAAAAGTAATACATGTTTTCCCGAATGAAATGTTAGCATCGCGTCACTTCTGACAAGAACTAAACTGATTTTATGTGGAATAGAAAATACCATGTTCTAGTGGAGCTGGAATGATTTTAAGCCTAGTGGTAGGTGCCTGAAGTTTCATCTCTTCTCCCTTAGTGAGCACTCTCAACCTGCACATTAAAAAGCAGTCGGCACATTTACAGCAACCAGCACTGCTGATGCATACTAGTGAACTAAATTTCTGGGCTTACATGTTAGCTTACCTACATGCTTCAGAAGCCCACATCTGGGTCATTTGAGAAATGCCATGTGCATGACTTCAATTAGATGGAAAAGAGAATACAGAACATTTAAAATATCAGTATATTATTGTTGACGATCCTGACGTGATTTCCCAGCATTTACTGTACAGATTTCAATAACCTGAAAGTTTGTCCCCTGTGACCACCAGTAAAATATAGTCACATATATGTTATAATACAGTATTATCATACACAACACCAGTGAAAAAAAGATCCCTTAACCACCTCCATTCGGTTCTAAAGACATCCCACAATACGGAGTTTCTGTACTACTTATTCCTAAATATGTAACATAATGTACTGAGATTAAGAATCTGAGCCTAAGTCTCAACATGAGAGCAATTCTGCTGTTAAATGGCAAAATATTTGGACCACCAGTCAACAATCCATCCCAGTGGTATCCAGATGTACATGCCACTTGGTCTAGACTGTAAAAGAAACAAGCAGGTTGTCAGCATAACTAAAGATCATTTTGATGACTTCTGTTGCTCTGGCAATGTTAAAAAAAACCCTTTTCTTGCTTGCAAGAGTCTGTATGTAAGAGAGAAACGTGACATATCACAGGAGGAGAAAAAAAAGAGGAAATATTCTGCTTTCCCTTTAATCCCCAGGTCATGCTAATTGATCCCAGCGGAGTCCCTCATTGCTAGACCATAGACTATCTCAGTGAGCTCACCGATTTCTCTGTTTGGAGGATCTTGCCTCTGCTAATTATAGATGAAACAATGCTTTGGGGGAGAGTAAAATTCCTCTCTCTTTTCCTGGGGAAAAACATTAACACCACCTTTTCAAGTACTTGCAAGTCTGTGAGACCTTCTAGGGTCACTGTCTGTGTTGCAAGCTTGATTTCAAGAGCACAAGATAGAAATTATCAAAGGCAATGATACTGGACGGAAAGCAGAAGCAATAATATATTGGCACTGCAGTTTCATGGAATGACCAAATTCCCATGGAGGAAGCAGTCTCCAAGCATACATCTTCACCTCCCCAGTCTCACTTGCTATGCACCAAGTTTTAGCTGTATGTGAAAAATTAAAAAAAAAAAAGCAAAACCAGCACGTAACACAGGCGTTAAGATACTGTAGTGGCAACTTCACAGGTGATTGGTGGCATCTAGCAACTTGAGAGACAGCGCATTTAAAAAAAAGCATTGCTGTAGTCAGCTTGTTGGTTTAGGTCAATGTGTTTTGGCTATCCAGCACTACTCGAGTCTTAACAGAAAAGTGTCTTCATTTTCCTTAATGTTGAGGTGTTTTGACATTTTGCCTCAAATAATTGCAGTAGTCTAAAAGAGGGGGAAAATATCTGAACTCTGTCACTTAGACTTTACAGAATTACTCATCGCAGCTTGCAAGTCTACTGACATTACTCAAAACTTGAAAAGAAACCAAATATTTCTATTCTAATGTTGCATGTACAGCTTTCCAGCAATTATAAAACACACTGCTCAGTACTTTAACATAGGCTGGCTTGAAATTAATTGTCCTGGAAAGAAGTAAGGTCCAGCATATCTCATTTACTGCTGGAACGTAACTTGAATACAGTTTTCATGTATTAAAATAATTCCCTAGTGGCAAAAAGAAATGAACAAAGACTCAGGGAAGGCAAGGGTTTGTTCCACAGCAGTTATTTACCATAGCTGAGTTTGAAGTCTCCTTTTCTTTTATTATTACTTTTATGATGGGAGATGTAAAGCTAACTTAACACTTCATGCAATCAAAAATATGTTTAGAAAATACACGCTGTACCATGCATCTCTCACAGAAACAGATGTTATTAAAATCTAGTATGGTAGTATTACAGTCACAGCTTGGTGACCTTTTCTTATCTTTTGGTTATATTGCAGTATTTTTAAAGGGGAAAAAAATCTGAAGAACATTAATTCTATTTTCTTCTTACAGAAAAACAAAAAGATACAAGTCTAGTTGTTGCTGTCAGCTCACTTAAGCAGCCTGAAACCAATTTTGGGACTTATTAATTACTTATTAATCTAGTTTTTAATTACATTTTTATATTGAAAACAAACACTTGGAAATATTTCTAAGCTTTAGGATGAATTACCTCCTCAATTTCATCCCTGCATTCCCACTGTAACTATGCAAGGAATGCTGTTTCTTTTGTCCTTTTATTCCCCACAGGTGTAATCAACTTTAGAGGGGAAGAAGAGCAGCCCTGTGCAAATACTGGCTGATGGAGTTTCCCGACAATACTGGGAAAATTACACTGCATTGAAAAGGAAATAGAAGGTGTGAGCTGAAGTCTCAAAGTCTTGGCTTTTCTGCACTAGGGCATTAAACGAGACGGCTGGGCAATTGCTGATCACACACGCCTATCCTGCTTCTGGAGCCGACTGCTCCAGAATCAAAGATGCTTAAACTAGATGTGTAGAGCTCCTAATCTGTCACGGGAGTTGTAACCAGTATACACACAGGAGTGCGAAGCTTTTTCTTTATTTGCTATTTGCTGAAATAATTGTTCACGAGCTTCTCTGCCTCAGCAACTCCTTCAAAGAGAAAAAAGCATAGCAAAGTAGCAATTACTTTGTTCGTGAAAAAAACTCTAACTTTGCCTGTAGAAATGGTGCCGGGTTCTATTGAAGAGTCTCAAGAACTATGTAGTGTCGAAACCTCAGTCCAATTTATACACAAATGTTTGTATCTGGAAAGTGGTAAATTTATATAGTTGAAACATAAAAATACCCATCCAGTACTGGAATTAAAGGCAAAACAGAATGATCTACAGACTGGTTTAGGTGCTTCCTCAGTGGTTCGGCAGCCATCCATTTACCTTTCTGTAATTGCTCAAACCCACACATAAACAACAGTCCTTCCACTCCCTGAATGTTGAGCAGCTCAAAGACCAGTCATTCATCTTCCCACAAAAAACAAAACAAAACCAAACCCCAAAACCCAAAAAACCCCACCCAAAAAACCCAGAGAAACACTGTTGACAAGGGATAAGGTGAAATAAACAGGGTCACAGCTCCACTGTTCCCTAAATGTTCCCTTTCAAACGCAGCAGAACGAATCATGCTCCCCAGCGGAGCCCGCATTTGGCCCCAGCACGTGCTCCATAAGCTGGAACCTCTGAGGGGCTCCTGCTTGCTCAGTGCAGGCTTGTAGCACCCCCCCACAGGTGTGCCTTCAAAGGAAAAGGTCAAGCCAACGGCAGCCGGGCCACAACGGCAACGGGTAGGCTCATAGGTAAACTTCATTATAAAAAGAATTACGTACCATTATTACTGTGACAAACGCTGTATTTTGGAGAGGATTCTGGTTGGTTGTTTTTAGAATAGGCAGATGACCCCTGGTTCCTAACTTTAGCTGCAGGCCTGGTTGTACTTACATTACTATCTTCTAAAAAGCCGTTCTTCCCCCAAACGACATGTAACATTAAGCACAGTAAAATTAGTGACCACAGGAAAACATTTACAGAAGCTCACTAAATCTGAATTCTCTAGGGGTCTGTTAAGTATATTATTCCCATCAGGCCTTTAAGCCTGTATCAAGTCTAACTGATTTTTCGGCATGGGAAACTGGTGGCTCTCAACAGCATGTGGTCCTTTCTCCTGGTAGCCAACAGAGAGAGACCAGTTTATAAATTGTTAAAACATTCACAAGTTAACTAGATACCTTGCGCACATATTAATATTCATGGTTTGCTTTGATTAAAATACGAAGTTTCACATTAATTTGAGGATTATCTTTTATAATGCAGACAAGTTGCAGTGTTTGAGTGCCACTTAACTTAGTGTTTAATCAGGAAAACTACTGTGGCCCTGGCTGATTAGGCTGGCGCAACTGCTGCCTGCTCAATTTTTCCCCATAATTGCAGGATATACTTTATTGTGACAGGGGCCCGAACAGTGGAATTCCAATATGCTATACATCAGGTTCTCCATTATTGGATTAGCTAGATGTGGCATCATTACCGCTGCACTTTCATGCCGATCATTGATCGCATCGTTCTTTCTATTCCACAATTAATGCAAGTCAGCTGGATTGATCAATCTCTGATGAGTTTGGGCCACAGTCAATATATTCTTATGGCTCTGTGCTACTGATCTGTATGTTTTATAGCTGTGCCTAAGGATTTGTCATTCTGGCTACAGATTTTCTTGGGGGTTTTTTTTAGATACTTCTACTCCCACCTTGCTGTCTAAACCACAAAGTGTTTATGAATTACTCACGTCACATGAAAAAACGAGGGAGCAAGAAAGTCACTAAATTCATCACTGGAAAGATTTTTTTTTTTTTTTTTTTTTTTGAAGTCCCACTCTTGGTTGGCTCAGTAACAACCAGTCTTGATAGCTGAATTTTGCTCTTTAAAACACTGAGCTTCCAAGGAAATGCAGAGATTTCATAAGAGAGCAGCTGTTTTCATTACTTGTTTAGACATGCCAGCATGTTAATGAAATGTGGAAGTATCTTAGTAACCTGATTTTTATAGGCTGCAACAACAGTGATTTTTCAAAAATCATTAGAAGCCTTATTCTTCTTCCAAAGGGTAAACACATTTGCAGGAAAATCTCTCTCCACAATGGGAGGGAGAATGAAATGATGGGACACTGGGAGAAATAGTGAGCCACAGTACTTGCTTAATACCAGTCTTCTGTTACCCTGTGTCCCAAGCATAATTATCCACATTTGAAAATTTTCGCTACAAAACCAGTATTGAGTTTTCTGTCATTTTCTAATAGAACACAGCCTATACACAAGAGTACAATGCTCTACAACTTCTGATTATTTTTTTTTTTAAATAGATGTTTTTTCTCTGGCTACTACAGAATGTACCCAGATCTGTGCCTATATTTTCTCTTTACGTCCACCAAAAAAAATTTACGTGTGTTTTTGAAAAACAACTAAACAACCAAAACTTGAGAGGAGCAATGCTAATGCTAGTTCTAGAACTATAACTTATTATAGTTCCATTTTCATTCATCTACATCCTAGCCCAATGTACATTATGAGAAGCTTCAATTAACAAAAGATGCCAAATTTAAATACAAGAAAATGAATTAACTGAAACTTGGACAAAGGGTAAAGAATTCTGATGAGTACATTCTGACTAGAGTTTGGACTTTCTGGACTGGTTTGCACAATACACAGAGAATGCCCTCATTAAATGAAGACTAACTGCTTTTCTTCATCACTCCATCTCATCTAGTTGCCAATGCCAGTACTGGTGACAATTACACTGTGATTTGTTTTAAATACCTTGTTTTTTTTCGTGTGAATCCAAATCTACAGATAAAAAATACTGATAACTAATACCATTTAAATTTCTTCCAATTAGAAAAGCAAAACCACCCCTGAAACAGTTTTCTGAGACACCCTGAAAATACCACCAATAAGAAAAAGAAAAAGAAACACACTATTTGACAGTCGTAAATGCTCTGTTAAATATACAATGTGTTTATTCAAACAAGTAATGTGTTTCCTTAAACACACTGGCTTTGAAGAGAGCAGGCGTTTTAGATTATCCATACATAATTCAGTTCCACTACAAGTGCTCTACGTAAACAGTTTTCCATTACGTTTCTAGTAAATTTGGAGTATAAAAGACAGAGCTTGTGCCTTAAACTGGGATAATATAATAAAACATTGAACTGTTATATAGCTTTCAAAGATACTTTTAAGATCAGGCAGCAATCCTTTCCCACTGAAGTGTGGGTGCTTTTTCATCGGTGCCAATCCGACAAAGATCGCTGCCAGGAATCACTGTTTTTCTCCTTCAAGAATAACATGAACTGAGAAACATGCCCAATAACTTAAAGTCTAGTTAAGTCTTAAATTAGTTCATAAGTCTATATTTAGGCTGCCTGCATATATGGCCTGGTTTTCAGAAATGCAAGCACAGCAAGTCTTAGCAAGTCACTCACAACTTTCAAATATCAGACCTTTAAATTTAGATGCCTAATTAGGGGTGCAAGATTTGAATGAACTCAAAATTTTAGCCTAGATGAGCATATATATATTACATCACAGTTGTTTTGAAGCTGCTTTAAGGTATGACACGTAGATAGTTCATATTCAAGTGACAAAAACCCTCGATGATTATTCATATAGTAATACATGGGGTGCTCACGGAGCAAAAAAATCCTATTTTATTTCCGTTACAAAGACTGCAGTATTTATAGCTGCAAAGGGAAGCAAATCAGTATTTTATTTAAACCTATTACCAGGAGTTTTATGCTATACACAGAAAGTTGTGTTATTTTTCAGTTTCAGGAGACTGACAATAAAGACATTCCTAAAAATCAAGTAGTAATGATGGTGTGTCTGTAGAGAAGACTTTTTCACATCTCTGGTATATTGGCTTTAATTTATGTTACATTTCACAGGAAATTGGAGAGCAATCCCAAATTTTGCAATTAAAAGATTAAAAATGAAATCTTTAATGTTGACTAAGAGCCCATTGCTAGAGGAAAACATCTCTGCTATAAAAAAGCACTACCTTTTAAAACTAAGGTGCTTTCTCCAAGTTTCTTACCCTTTATTTTTCATATCTTCAAGAGGGAATCGGCTGCTTTCTTCTTCTATATAATCACCAAATGACTTAGTCAATGCTGGGCAAAATTTATACCAAAGCATTTTGGTTTTGACATTGGTGCAGCCTATTGTAGTCTCATTAGCCTTTCAAATGGAATCTTCTGGGTTTCTTAACTAATTCCTTTTGAAAGAAATTATAGGCTACACGTGCCTATTGGTACTGCATAGATCTCTTTACGTATTGGCGTAGAGCAGCTAAACTTTCTTAAAGATCTCAGTCAGAACAGTAAGAGGCCAAACCCTCTTCGTAATGCAGACATGCAACTCACTGGTTTTAAGGTGGTCTTTAAAAACAGAGTGTGAATACTAAAGCGTGCGTCTTTCCCTTGCTTTCTGTATTTTTATGTATCACTTATGTAAATGTTGTTATATGTATGTTTTCAGGAACACAGCGGGAAAAAAAAACCCAAAATACTAAATTTTTGCTTAGCTGTGATTTATCATCTTTGTCACGCGCTTGCCCGTTTAACATCATTGCAGTCTTTGAGAAATCAGTAAAACAGTGGAGTGC
>NW_010562947.1:18030-34212 GCF_000687285.1 Phaethon lepturus
TGGATGCGAATTCAAACAACCATTGCCAAGAAAACGTTGCACAGTTACACAAACTGAAAATCTGTCCTTGATTACCATATTTGTAAACAAAACTAGCAATAAACATTTCCTATAGCTATAAATTAACTATATATTTTAGCTTTCAATTGTCTACAGAAATCATAAGAATACTGCAGGCGGAAGAATTTGCATTATCTTGTACCCCCCAGCCTGATCTTGTGGGTTTTTTAGTCCTTGCATAGGCGAAATGCAGTCAGAATGCAGTCGGTGACACACACGCAGCTCAGACAATAGGATACACAGTCTCACCTTCTGTTTCTACCTCGCGAAATAAGCGTTTATCACTTTTTCAAAGGAAACGACTTCCAAGTAATTTACGAGGTAATACACATAAATGCTCCAAGCACGGGATAATACAGCTTTCAAATAATGCAGAGAAACTTATGTCTCTTAGGACATTAAAGGTATTGCCAGGTTTTCTTTTGCAGAGGTATAGTATAAATACAATAAAATGCAGTAGAAAGCATTAAGTAATCTATACTTCCTTCTGAATTATAGATGTAATCAAAATGAGCAAGTACACACCATCAGTCTTCACCATGCTTGTGTTCCTACAGAATTTAAGCTGAAGCTCCAGCTTTTGTGTTCCCTGGGTTTTATGTTACCTCCATTGTTTACCTAAGAGATTCTGAGTTTCATAATGTATCATAACACATCATAAAAAGGTTATAAACCCGGATGTTCCTCTCGAAAGGCATAGATAAGTTTCCATCAACAGCAGCACCATGAATAGTTTTGGATTCTAGCATAAATCTGTATTTCATTGCTTATGTTTCAAAACCATTTTTAATATTTACTTAACACCTTTCTAAAGGCAGAGCCAGTGTCATCAAATTAGAAAGCAGAATTCTGTTACAGAAGTCATAATCATTACAGCTTAACCGAAACCTGCTAACGTAGGCTTTTCTTTCGTCTAATTTGGAGACAGAAGAGCACTTCCCTGTGGCTCACGGGTCCCGACAATACCCTTAGACCAATTCTCATGATTCCCTCATCATGGGCAGATACCATTTCAACAGATGTCAAGAGCAGCTAAGTGCACTTAGGCCTATTTGTTAAATTCCTAGGGGGAGGTAGATTGGTGAAATTCATCCTGTAATTAAACCGCATATTTCTTTCAAGCTGCCTCTTCCCTCTTCCCTTCGTAATCCCTCTGCCTCGCATCAAATCATTTAGGCACTTATTGGCTACAATCAATACGGTATGAGATACATTAATTTAGTCCCTAGGAGATTTGCTGGGAATAGGCGGTACTGCTCCGCAAGCGTTCCGAAATGTTCAGGCAAGCATGCTGTCAGCTGTAGCAACGTAGCACTTACAGGCAGCACAGGCGGATTTATGACAATTCCATACTGTGCGCCCACAGCTCTGGTCTGCAGCCAAACATACATAAATTGGATTGAGACGGGAAACACTAAATATATTACCTAATGCACACAAATGCTAAATAGCGCAAATCAGTGTGAAGAGTTGGAACGGCTGGACAGAATCTGAACAATTAAGCTCAAGCTTTCCATATGTTCAAATACCCCTTGTGCCTCACTGCGGAGAGCGAAATTGGGATTGGAAAGAAACATTAACGAGGGTTCTCATTTACAGATATGGGCTTCAAAGTAACATCCTTCACTTACATTTATATCTTGCCTTTTAACTTTTACATCCTCCTGTTACTGAATTGCTGGGATTTGTTTTTGTCTTCAGAGACGTAAGGCAGGATGAAGCTATCCATTTTTTGTAGAAAGAGGATACAAAAAGAATTCTGAAATTAGGCTATGCTTCATTTTTAAGGATATACTATTGCATATTTTTATTTATAAGCAAATACATAAAGCAAGTCCCTAACATCTAAGTATGAAACTGAGGACTTAGAAATGTCAACAAAAAACCCATATTAAATGCTTCATAAATCCTAAGCACAGAATGCACTGGGAAGCTATCGATACGTACACCAAACAGTATGTCATTTGCAATCAAAACTATGTTTGTAACAGTAACCGTAAGTAATACTGGCAGACACACAGATTACTAATGTGGTAGCCTAACTTGGGAAGCTAGGAAAAAAATATAACATCCAAGACTTAACTGGATTATTTTGGTGCAACTGCAAAAACATAATCTATCAGACAAACAAAAGTTTTGTGTACTATTGTATGCACTTAATTTTTAACACGTTGAACTAATTAGAAAGCCTTTTTCCTCCCTTTTTTAAAAAGAAGTCATTTATAGTTACCTGATTAACAAATTCCAATTTAGATTGTGCTGCACTGTCTGTTTGAGCTTGTTTCCTGTGAAAGCACGATGAAAACTGTTGCATCTGGGGTGTGCTTACAGTTTTTGCAGACACTGAGGAGGAGAGGAGTGCACCTGAGCAACTGCGGGCAGAAGGAGGTGAAATGATGAAGCCGTGGGAACGCGGTAGCGCAGAGGTTTCAGATGCACAGCAGACTGCCACGGCCCTGCCTCTGGATTAAATCTCATTAATTTAGATTCACAAAGATTTATTTCATACATTTTGCTCCCACTCCTAATATACTTGCATGGTTTCATGTATTTAAGATTTGAAAGGACCATTCCCTTTCCTTCTTTTTTTTATTTCTATTTTACATATTTTTTTGTTCAGTGGGTAAGAGCTATTGCTTTATTACCTGCCACGGCCCTGCCTCTGGATTAAATCTCATTAATTTAGATTCACAAAGATTTATTTCATACATTTTGCTCCCACTCCTAATATACTTGCATGGTTTCATGTATTTAAGATTTGAAAGGACCATTCCCTTTCCTTCTTTTTTTTATTTCTATTTTACATATTTTTTTGTTCAGTGGGTAAGAGCTATTGCTTTATTACCCAAATGGAGTGGGAAGGGCTGTTGTACTTCACAGGTCCTTCTGTGACCTGTAATATATTATGATTAAAACAGTCACAGTGCACACAGGAATCTTTTCAACTGCCAAAAAAAAGAAAGTTATAGGTACCAAGAGGTCATCATTCTGTACTGCAATGAAGCTAGTAAACTCCAGGAAAAAGAGAAGGGGGGGGGGACACCTTCAGGCATTTTATAAGGGATTTGCATTCCTTTAAAACACATTATTTCTCTTTGACTAAAGCTACTTCCTAGTTTACATTGGTAACATCAATTACCATTTCAGCACAAAGGAAAAAAGGAGAAAACAGAACCATTTATTTTATAACCAATAACCCTTCAAGTTTACAAGGTTAACTTGAAGGGAGAGTCTTCTGTCTAACTGGAGAAGAAAGTCTGAACCATTGCCATTTCTACTGGTGACTATTCCACTAACTTAAAGCTATTTCCCAGAAATTCATTTTGGACTTTGTAGCATTTCCTTTTCAGGAACTGCTTAACCAGATGATATTTAACTTTCAACTCCACAACTTCATAGAAGTCAGCTGCCTTCTTGACTCACCTTGTACCTGAGCTTTCTTAAAGCACAACCTGCAGCCCAAGCGGCAGCTACAGATTATTCCAACTGAAACTCACTGGGGTTTTGGGTTCTTTCTGGCACTGTTTGCAAAGCATGATGTATTCCTCAGTCATCTCTTAAAACCAAACAATCTAATGGACATTACTCTCATAAATGCTCTCTACCGTCCCACTGGGATTGAGCAGGAGCATGGATTATACTCAGATGAATGGGAATCTTCAGAGCAATACAAACTAAAACATGCGAATGGACTTCTCTGTCCTTCTCCCACGTACGAGATGGTTTTTGGGGGGTAAGGAGGAAAGAAGTAACCTTTTGTTTAGGGGACCAATCTGTTGTTCCCTGGGTGAACTTGAAGTTTTTTTTTACTTGGGGACTTTGATTTCTTTCAGAACTAATTGAAAAGAGAATTATCTCAAAGCAGATTATATTTCCTCATTCAGATTGCTTGAGTAAATTTTTACTGGCACGAATACAGCATGTACACTCTACATTAATATACAAGCAGCCTTCCGATTTCTCAAAAATATGGAGGAAAAAATTAAAAAAATCTCCTAAGAAAACCCGCTGAAAAAGGAATACAGTGCATACTTTCAACATAGAAATATACTGCTCTAACCTCGTGCCCCTGAGAGCTACGATTAAGCATTCTAGAAATTAAGAAATTAATAGGAAAAATATGTTATCACCCAGCAAATACCTTTATTATACTTTAATTCATTAGAAATATTTTGAAACTCTCCCCAGGGAAAAAGTAGAGTTTAAAATTGCTTACATCTTCCTTAAAAGCTAAAGTAAGCTTTTCCGTTTCCTCTTTAATAATCTTATTTTAGAAGTTTGCAAAAACTGCTGACTTTGCACTGCAAACAGATAATTATTCCAAATGTCTTTTCTTTCTTGGTATTTTTCTCGGTATACCTAATTGTTTTCTACCTATTTTACATTTCACTTATGGATGCCATGAAGATTTGCAAACAGAAAAAAATCCAACATAAGAAAAAACACACTGGATACACCTGCTTAATGATGCTAATTAGGTTACTACTAATTCCTATAGCTGTTACTGCAGGCTGGGCAGATAAATGACTAAGGCAGATAGCTTCAGATTAAAAATAATTAGTCTGAGTTTTTTAATATTACTTTTACAACAACAGCTTTATCGCATCAGCCTTCAGCAGGTTTTTGGGGGGGGTGTTATTGGTTTTTTTTTTTTCCTCTCAGGTAGCCATTTCATAATTACTGCGGTAGCAACTGAGATAACTCTTCCATCTAAAGGAAACTTCCACTTTCATATTTCTTCTCTTTGAACTGTTCCTAGTTTTAGATTTTACTGATTTTTAGGACGGCAAAGGAGGAACAGGTATTCCCCTGAACGATCTCCTAGTCTCAAATAGTTTGTGGTTTTGAAAATTGTTAGGACACTTTTGTGTTTATTATTTCCTGATAGATTTTTTCCCCCATTAAATTCTCAAGTCTTCCCGTGGACTCAAGTAAACATTTAGCATTTGCAACACCCTGTTGCAAGAATGCCTACATCTGTATATACAGTGTAGAAAGTATCACTGCTTTTGTTTTTTCTGAACCTGACACCTGCTAGTATCATTTGATGTTCTTTATTGGCAGTAGAAGCACCAAAGGAGAACAAAACAACAAAAAACCAACAAGCCCAAACCAATCTTTGTCCAACTTTTCCTTACCACCCATGACTTCATAGACCGCTTTCGTATTTCCTAGAATTTTCTTCTTTTTCAGGTTGTTTCTGTTTCTACTCAGCTCATGTTCATGTGCTGGTTGGCAGCTCGCCGACCATGAGCCGGCAGTGTGCCCAGGTGGCCAAGAAGGCCAACTCCATCCTGGCCTGTATGAGCAATAGCGTGGCCAGCAGGAGCAGGGAAGTGATTGTGCCCCTGTACTCGGCCCTGGTGAGGCCGCACCTTGAATACTGTGTTCAGTTTTGGGCCCCTCACTACAAGAAGGATGTTGAGGTGCTGGAGCGTGTCCAGAAAAGGGCAACGAAGCTGGTGAGGGGGCTGGAGCACAAGTCTGATGAGGAGCGGCTGAGGGAACTGGGGTTGTTCAGCCTGGAGAAGAGGAGGCTGAGGGGAGACCTTATCGCTCTCTACAGCTACCTGAAAGGGGGTTGTGGTGACGAGGGCGTTGGTCTCTTCTCCCAAATAACCAGCGATAGGATGAGAGGAAATGGCCTCAAGTTGCTCCAGGGGCGATTTAGATTGGATATTAGGAAAAATTTCTTCACCGAGAGGGTGGTCAGGCATTGGCACAGGCTGCCCAGGGAGGTGGTGGAAGTGTTCAAAAAACGTGTGGATGTGGCACTTCAGGACATGGTTTAGGGGGCATGGTGGTGTTGGGTTGGTGGTTGGACTTGATGATCTTAAAGGTCTTTTCCAACCTTAATGATTCTGTGATTTTACACGTGAAGTTTGGTTTGCCTTTTTCTCATGCTTCAATTTAAATTTACTTACATTGAGTTCCATTGGTTTCTTGGTCCTATGAAGTCCTTGTGCAATTTTTAGGTGATCCTTATCTTCAGTATTTTAAACAACTTAGTATCATCAGGAAGCCTTGTCACTAATGACCCCTCTTTCAATAAGAACATTGAACTGCATGGGGCCCAGTAGAAAACCTTACACCACTGTGAACACTACCCACTGATTGTTTTCTCCTCTTCATATTTAACCATTATTTTTGTCTACGCAAGGACCTTCATCACAAGGCTGCATAGTTTCTTTAGAGGCTTTCATGAGGGACTTCACCAAATGTCTTTTGGAAACCCAGGCAGGCTATATGAACATGGATCTTCCTTATTTACCATTTCAAGTGGCGCTAATAAGCTTTGAGAGTCATAACCTTCCCCTTAAAATCATTCTGATCTTATCAGCCGTATGTCGTATTTAGCAATGTTTTCATTAATCCTATTCTTTACTATACTTTCTACTAAAAATCAACAGCACAAAAAGGGTTGATATTGCAAGTAAGAAAGGTGGAAATA
The DNA here is from genome assembly GCF_000687285.1 of Phaethon lepturus. Lineage (NCBI taxonomy): Eukaryota > Metazoa > Chordata > Aves > Phaethontiformes > Phaethontidae > Phaethon > Phaethon lepturus. Next base: position 24,542 of record NW_010562947.1, read on the forward strand.
TGTTTCTGGAAGTAGAAATATTTAGCTGAACATGCCAACACAGAGGTACTTTGGCTCGCATTTACTTGAAGCCTGTCATCTTCATTTTCTCACCCTTCTTCACCTTTTATTTGGGATAAAAAATGATTAGCAGAAGCAGAGATGGCAGAAAAAGCACTAAAATATTTTTGCTTCTAGCAAGAGATGGCAAAGAGGCATGAGAAGATGCAGACGACAGGACGTATATTTGTATCCTCTGGGAAACCTGTCATTATTTTAGAATTAACCTGCTTTTGTCTCAATCCAGACCCTGCAGCACAAAAGAACGTTTGTCCTTTCGCTGTATACTTCATAGCTTACGATACGCAATATAGCATCTGTAAGACACTTACTAAGGTGTTTCTCACTAAGAAGACATACAACATACAAGCAAAAGCAACTAACCAAAATCATATGAACAACTTGAATTCTAAGATCCTTGCCTTATCAATATTTTACTTAGCACCTTTGTTTTTATTTTAATATGTTACTGCTAGTGTGAAAGTTGCTCATTAGAAGTGAGGACACTTATTCCCTAAAAATTATATGAAAAAGGCAGAAAGAAATGTCATAACACATCAAATACCTGCAGCTATTATTAACTTTCAGTCATTATCAGGCATAACTGTATTTCAGTAGGTTAGCATAAAGAGAAAGAAATTTTGTCTCAAACTAAGATAGGTGGTCAGAAAACTTAATAGTCAGAAAATAAGTGAATAATAAAAAAACCCCCTGTAAAACACGAAAGATGCGATCAAGACGACAGAAGTACTGAGGAATACTTTTCTGTGAACTCTTATTTTGTTTCAATTCAATTATCTTCTCCAACTATAATCAGGTGTAACAATAACTTGCCTCTTTATAATAATCACATACTAACTCTGCGATTGGAATAGCCTGCAGGCTCAGATTTGGTTACACCTGCAGACTAAATTATTTTATAAGTATTATTAAAAGCAAATGAAGGAAAGCTAGGAGAATAAGATTAGCATTATATAAAGCAACACAGCTCTAGAATGCCTCCTTAGGAAAATTAATAGTTTTCTCTTTAAAACAAGCAAGCATGAAGTGACGAAAGATACATCTCAGACTAGTAAAGGCAACAGGTTTTGTGCTACTGTACATTTTTATTCTACCTTTTCATTCCATTATGGAAGTGAAAATATACTGCCTGCTTACTGTCCTTCTGTGAAAACTGTTCAGTCGTCGTTTCTAGACACTAGTTAGAAATCTTGGTGTAAGCTATGCTCAGCCTTACGTACAAGGCTGTCTCATACAATATAGCTACTGTTATTTCCCCTATAATCATACAACCCAGATAATATGTCAGTTTTATATTTGGGAAAGGCAGAATTCAGTCTTAATTTCACCAAAATTAATGACTTAATATTTTGAACCTGCGTATTTATTTAGCGTATTTAGGTAAGGCCTTTCCCCACAAGGAGAAAGGATAAATCCTCATCCTTATTTAATGCAGCACACAGACAGACAGACACAGACTAGTTCGAAACTCTCTTGGTTGTATTTGTAGTGCAATGCAGTTCAAAGAGATACTTATCAGGGTTTTTAAATCACAGTTTGCTGCCTAGGCCGTTAGCCCTGCTTAAAACGATCCCTGTTCCCCTTCTTTTGTTATTTCAAGAAAGCCTGTTGCCTCTGTAAAAGACTTAAGTATCTTGTAATATTACTCCCTCCTTCTGCTTTTTGACATTATTTTCCTTTCTTCAGACTTCTCCATAATCACACACTCTGCTCCCCTGGGGCTTCTCCCATCTTAAGACAAAGATGAAAAACTCTGCTTGCTGCACTTCTGTGTTCCATAAGCTCTTTAAACTTGCTGAATGCAATGTTTACGATCGCATCATGGAGTTTCCCTTCAACAGTTCCCATTCTGTTCTCCCATGTGATCCATCTGTTTAAGGAAATGTGGTTGGCAAAGGCTTCTAATGAATGTTTTCTAAGCCAAGGCTAAAAGCTAGTACTTCACATTCATACTCATCTAATCTGTAAACCACTTTCTATAACATCAGCCAGACAGCTGATCATAATTCCTCATGTAATTACCCTTTCTCATTATCTATGTCATCTTCTTGTCTACCGTCAGCTTTTTTTAGGTGCTCTAAGAGGTGCCTGTCCTTGCTTTCCCGCTCTTTTTCCTACACATCTTTTCCTTGGCCATTTATCAAGACATATGATAAATACAATATGTCTACAAAGACATATTCGTATAACTCACAGGGTCATCTAATTTACATGTTTGAACTAAATCTTAACTTGCCTTTGTTGAATCTCCTCCTCATGAATATCTAACAATTCCTTCAAGTTGAAAACAAAACTTTATTTCTTCTATTGCCTATTGGCTTCCAGGCCCTCCTTTTTCAGCCTTCCATAAATTTATCATCTTGAACTGGCAAAACTTCCAGATTTTTTCTGTTTAACATTTCTAACACTTAGCACTTCACATCCATGCAGAGAACTTAAACTCTCACCTTGAACTTCATCACACCATTTGTACAAGTAACATTTTCTTCCACCTTGGCTGTTTTTCTCTACTCACAACCTTTTAGATTGCTGCTGCAAACATAATTTCATGAAATTGTTGTTTAGACCGTTTCAGCCATGTTTTTACAACTTCCCTCTTTACCCCCTCAGAGAGTCCTACCCCTTTCCATGTGTCTCATGAACAGAAGTATTAGTTTCCCACCTTCAAAGGGCTACTGCTTATTGCTAACATTTTCAGACATATGCTTTTTTGCTTTTCTTTCACGCTGCCGATTACATTTGCTGCGCTGTTTCATTTTCCCCCTCCTCAATCTTTCTTTGCTTCGTTTTGCTGTGGTGGCTACCAAAACTTAACTGGAAGCTGGTACCCTAAATCGGGGATAGGTAGTATGATGCTTTACTTCCTTGTATTCCCTTCTTCCAAGTGTCTTCAAAATGAAACTCTTTCAGCAAAGATCATATTTGATTTTGGACTTTTCAGCATGTATTACAAGGGGTCTTTAAAGCCAAGGATATCTAGCCATGTGTTAAGAGTCATACGAATAAGCAAAGAACAGTAACAATAAACTACCAGACCATATAAGGAACATACACTCAAAAGTTAAACAACTAAAATTTAACATAATTGATTTTCATTAAGGTACTTTTCAGTTTTTGTGTAAAAAAACACACAAAAAAACCCCCACAGCATTCATTATTCCTTCAAAAAGTGATACAGCATGTATCACTAAAGTCACGGTGAAAGGTTATTATATCACCAGAGGTGCCTAGTAAATGCTTTTTTTACATATAGAAAAAAATGCATTAATTGGCACTTCATCGCCTATTTGTCTCTACTCCACCCTTTCCTGACATTTGCACCTTTTCTTTTTCCTTCCTATTTCCTATTCTTAAAATCTTGAAGTGCTTTAGGCTCCCCTCTCCATAGCTGAAAACCTGTTACCAATTAATTTGCTTGCAACGCTGAGATTTTGGGAAAGTGCGAGGGAAAGTGGAAAGGTGTTATACTCTACAATCTTTAAATGTTATAGTCATTTTGTTGTCACGTTGACTTTTACCCTTTCTGTAATGTATTGTGTCAGTCTCTGAATTATTGATTTTAATCAATCAGACCATGCAGTCCTACAATCAGTTGAAAGGTACAAGAGAAAAAAGGTAGCTCTTAATCATTATTAGTCCTTGGTTCAAAAGAACTCTGGTTTAACTTCTGATCCATATACCTCAGACAACGTAAAATCTATTTGAGTTTAAGCCTAATCAGTAGGCAAAGAGTAAAATCACCTTGCTTACAATGACATAATGGTCAGAGATCACTAATATCCAAATTATACCTAAAAAGAGATCTTGTTGTGCTTATGTGTCTGAGCCCAGCTGCTGGAGGGATCCACCCTGTACATGTGTATTTTGTCACTAGTGACCTTCCACACTGTCCACCCAGACTGTGGAGCAGGATGAGGCCATTGGTGCTGTCTGTGATCTGTGTGGCTGACTGCGTATATACGTATGCGCGTAGTACGTGTGTGTGTGAGGCAACAGCCTCACCTCTGGGGTTGTTCGGTCTGGCACGTTATATTTTCCTTTAACAGTTTATATCAAATTTCATTTTAAAAAACAAATAATCAAATATATGAAAATAGAAATATGTGCAAAACATACATATAATACATAAGACATCCTACTTTTTACTCTTTTAAGACAAACACAATTACTTAATAAAAATAATTTAAAAAATCCCTTTTATTGTTACTATGCCTCCTACCTGAGCTGCTAAGTAACTCCTAACTTACGGAGCTAGCAATACATCGAATTCATCTGTTTCGGTACAAACATCACCTGTTACCCTTGCTTTAGAGAAGTGAAGCTATGGAACCGTATGAGCACACACAGTGTGCATGCCAGATTTATCAATGAGGGAGAGGGTTCTCCAACGAAAGGGAACAGTGGCCCAGCTACGGAGAAACTTGGGGTGTATTGTGCTGCTGTGATTTTTCTTGTCTGACATGTCTATTCCAATACTCGAGCACAAAAAGCCTGATGTATGGAAAGAGCTTGTCAGCCAGGGCCTGATTCACACAAAAGCCACCAGAATCACAAGGAAAAAAATCAGTCTGTTTGGGCAGTAGTGTAATCACGATCCCGTTCAACAAAATGAAAGGGAGTTTAATCGTGGTGGTTTGATTTTTGCGTGATGTTAGTGCTAAACCTATTCCTTCCTCCTAAAAGCAAGATCTGTGGCGTTCCTGGGCTTAGGCATTTTGTTAGGCTTATTCAGGCTAGGACAGGAAGATTAAACAGTTTATATCTGATCTACTGACTCCTAGTAAAACTGCTCTTCATGACCTTTGAAAAGTCAAAGTAACACAGGGAATCTCTCCCTGGAGCTGACATTAGGTTTATGGTGAAGGCTGGTTTGCTCTGAGTTCTTTCAGAACAACAAAACCTGGTTTGTTAAGAAAAATTAAACTTTGGGGGCAAACTGGAACCCTAATAAAGTTGGTGGTAGCTTCTGTTATTAACTGAAGCATGTTAACAGCGTTCTGTCCTAGGATTATTTGATTAAAAGAGCCGCTGTCAACTGCCTCCTGCCGCACACTTAAGACTTAAACAGCAGCTGTTTCCTACAGTATCTTTAAGAACATAAACTCATTTTATGACTAACAAAGGGAGGATTTTTTTAAAACATGACTGTATTATTGTAAAATCGTGCTAGTCTCAGATAGCCATGGAAATGTAATTCTACAGGCACACTACCACTTTCGTTTTTCTGTCACTGTGTACTACTCGGTTATGTTTCGTATCTTAAGGTATAACAAAAAGAAATGCGTGAAAACAGGGTTAAATACCTGCAGGATATAACTTTATAGCATTAACTCTGATTATAAACATAAAGGCCACTGATGCATTGTAATAGAATTTTCTTGTGACCCCGGCTAAGACTGTAAAATGTAAAGCTTCATACTGTGCTCACCGTGTTCGGTTAAAAGCAGAAAAAAAATAGCGTTGCATTTCCGCTACCATCAGCAGAACTGCCATTCTTTCTCACAGAGTTTTCTAATCCGTTCTGGCACCCGAGGCATTTGAACAGTTGGTGGCAAGAACTGAAACTGTGACGAAGGTAGTCTCGGTTCAGATTTACAGTCCTATCGCTCACAAGCTGCCAATTCATTTTATGGCGTGTACTGTGAAAATTCATTATTTAATATGAGCCTAAAAATATCTATATGGTCCAGTACAATAGCTTGACTTTGAATTCAGAAAGAACAGGTAACACAGCATGTGGTGGCTTTCAGCTTGCAGTGAGGTAGCCCAGCACATACTTAGAACACCTTTTGTATGCTTCAATCAAGCATAGCATTTGTTCAGCCAACCAGTTGTTCTATCTCAATTTTTTTAATGTATTTTTATATGACTACATATGTATCAATCTATGTACGCATGCATGTGTGTTAGCTGCTAAAAGAGTACAGCAGTAAATGACTAGCCTTAGGTTAGAGATGGTTTCTCTTTCAAGTATTTTCAGCTCAAACTGTTAGGTATTTCAAAACTTTGCAGATACCAGCTCTTAAAGTTCAGAAGTAAAAAATATAAATTAATTTAAAAAACCCAACACATTTTAACGCATCAGTTCTCGGCTAACAGGCATCCTAACCACTCAAAACAGGTTAACTCACAAAACACCTTTTTTATTTTATAGCTAGATGACTTCGGGGAAAGAATACACCGTAGGGACTGCGGACCCCATAATCATGACTGTGCCATGTGATACTGATGCAAAGTTAGGGCTACTAACTCGTCTCTCCCCTCCCCAGGACGGCTCGGTTAGCTTGTGCTCTAAGAAAAGGCAATTTCTCTATTTTACAGACCTGTCACATGCTAAGACGATAACTGAGAAAAAATTAACTTACACTAAAAGAAAAATATCAAATGTTTCAAAGTACGTTTTCTACTTGTACCCAGCCCTGTTGATTCATGTTGCAGAATCAAACCTGCAATATGTCTGTACGTCTGAAAAATGCAATAAAGTGAGAAAGAGCCGGGCCATTCATTTTGGCCGCGCGCAACAGCAAGAGCAGCGGTTTTGGACCATCACCAAATCCACACCTTGATTTGCTGCTGATCCTCAGGAAGCATAACCTGACCTGGGTTGGCTACACTCCTAACAGAGTTCTGCTTCAGGGAACAGCGAAGCTTCAGTATCATTTTGCAGTTTGCAAAATGTCAAATAGCATCAGTTGTGCAGTGAGATGAGTTGACTAATGACTGCATTTACAGCTGCTGACTGTGCTTTAAAGCTGCATTCTAATTTTTTTACTATATTTTTATGTTAAAAACTTATATACAATTTAGAACTTCGCAATTATTTATCCTACTAAGAAAATTAAAACACGCAAAATAAACCTCAGACAGGCTTATAAGTTCCTTAAGTTTTTCTTCTTTTTCCCCTTTATGTCTAATGCATTCTCTTTAATTCCTTACTTTTTATAGCAGCAGTTTGATATAATAAACCATAGTTTGTAAAAGCCATTAAGAGTAAGCTTGCTAGTAGCAATCCTGTTAAGTTACCTCACAAATGATGTGCTATAATGTTTTCACATCAACTTTCTTTAGCTTCTATGTTGTAGCATTCATAAATGTCTCAGATTCCAAAAGTTTAAAAGTATTTTGTTCAAATTATGAGCAACAGTTTCTTAATGGAGAATAGAAAGGCAGTAGCAATGTAAAAAAGTCAAGTTCAATTACAAAAGTATCTTTGGAAAAAAGTTAATGCTAGCAACAGTGTAACAACATTAATTAAAAGGTGAGTTGGAGCTCCTAATAGGGTGCAGAGGAGTAACTTTACAGTCTAGTGTGAGATTCTTCTCGCAGCTGAGAGTGAGAATCCTGAATCTCAGTTCTGTCAATTCACGTCTGTTAAGGTCAATTAACATTCCTTCATTTGCCCCGGCGTATGGCGTCCGCGCGGCGACAGCCTCCTGGGCCGCCCCTCTGGGCAGAGGGGGCTACTGGAATGCTTCTCCCTGGCAATCACAAGGCCAAACTCAGGAGACTTCATTATGTTCACCACAGTTACCAAATGCTTCAAGGTTTCAAATAACCATAACTCTAAAATGCTGAGAAAAAATATTCATCCAAAACCTGAATGCAGGATTTATGAGACGTATCAGGCAACATCTTATTTTTTTTTTCAACGTTCGTGTGCTTAATAGTCATATAGCTACTGTACATCTTACAGTACACTAAGTCAGGATTAAGTATGCTTAATAAAATGTTTAGTTTCTGAAATTATGACATTGCTAATTACAATTAGTGTCAAATGATTAATAAAATAGAATGGGAAATTTATCTTTGCCCAACCATCTTCTCAAAAATCAAGATGCAATAATCTTCTCCAAACATTTCAGCATTTCATGATTTTCAATCATATTACATACTAGCCTTCAATCTTACTAGTATTTCTCTTTTGGTATGTTTCAGGATATATAATCTTCCATTTTTCTCCTGCATGGCAAGTATCCAATACTTCCAATTATTAATAAAGCCACAGCATTAACTTCTTGTACACATTACTCCTCCACAAAGCCCCATACTTCCTTTTATTTCTATACCAAATTTGAAACATTATGATCCTTGCAGGTTTATCTTTCTTTCTTCATCGTAGTCAAGGCTTTTAAAATGGAGCAATCTGATCACCAGAGTTCCTAGCCAGGTAAAGGTAGTGTGTCTGCAAAGCTACAAAGTGCAAGACAATTATCCCAACAGCTTGCCTGTTCCCATAACGAAATCCAAGTTTTGCACTTCAATATCAAAAGAACCGGACACTATTAAAGCACCATCAGGCTTTCTAAGAATGGAAAAGCGTGAGGCAGGCCTCTTGCGAATGACAGTCACAATCCTGAAAACTGTAGCTTACTTGTAATGCAAAAAGAGCGAAGGTTGAGGTAAAACACCTTTACTGCAGAGCACGGCAGGCCAAACCACACTCCGTTACGCTATAGCCTAGGAACACGATTACATACAAACAAGAAGGTATCTTTTCCTGTATTCTTGAAACAGCTCAAGTCTTAGGCTAACTTGTCAGCTTCAGTTGCCTTTCCTGATTTAATACATCACGGCTGTAGCCACGTAGGTGCTCAGAGAGGACCCTACAAGTCAAAAATAGCAAGAGAAGGAAAGAGGAAGTTGCAATTCATGTTCTGTTCTCTTTTTCCATTTACAATTTTATCTCTTTAAAAATTCTGCCTGTCATCCTTCCCAGAAAGAAAAGTGACCTTTTGCTTGGAATGAGGCAACTTCCTTTTTCTCTTCTCTTTAAAAAACAAACAAACAAAAAAAACCCCCCAAAAAACTATTTATGGTTTATGTCTTCTATTATATTCTTAGAGAAGAAGAATGGTTTAGTGATAACTCCACTCATCAAACTCAGGAGACTTGCGTTCCCTTTGCAACCTTCAACAAGTCACTCATTTGCTGTACCTCATTTAATGAAAATGCAAATCAGAAGCAGTAAGCCTAACTAAAGGTACGGAGCCATTCTTATAAAAGGGAATACTGAACAGAAAATAATTGCTTTGCCTGAAAGAGCGATGAGAGAAGGGAGGTATGACAAAACTATTGAGTAGCATGGAGAAAGTAAGAAGACAGTAACTGGTTCGTTTTTTCCTCCCCATCACATTTTGTAGGATATGCTCCGCTTGCCCTCAACTGTGCTTCTCTGCATTCTCTCCAGTGGGCCCACCTTTTTCTTGAGCATGACACCCAGGCATGAATACTGATCTATATGATAGCTGTATCTTTGCTCAGTATGTCTCGACCACAGTTGACAATGCTTTTTTGCACAATGAAAAAACAATGTTTAGGAAATTGTGCAAAACTTTTTTTTTTTTTTTTTTTTTAAAATAAAATCCACAGTTGCCAGTTTTAATTCAGGCTTCACTACTCCCGGCGACACCACAGCATTTCCTAATTGCAGGTTTTTCTTTTCACTTTTCCTTCCCCGCCACCCCCCCACCCCGCGCCCTGTAGTAGTTTGAACTGATGACATGTCTTAAGGGGCTTGACATCTCTGTTCTGGAGGACTGGCAAGCGAGCAGCGTTCGCTCACTCTTCAGAAACAGCTTGGTAATTGCTCTCACTTCATCGCATCTGTCTTG
>NW_010562948.1:0-8320 GCF_000687285.1 Phaethon lepturus
CTGTTTGGGACTAAATCATTTATAACACCTGCAATGGATGCACACTTCTGTGAAATGTGTGAAATACTGTTACCTTCTTTATACAAAAGGGTAAACTTTCATAACAGAGTTGGTCTCCCATTTGTAGTGCATGAGACTTACTCTGAAATTATGCCTTCAGCCACATTGACTTTCTGAGGATTCTGATTGTTCATTCTACATAAAGATTTAAAAAAGAGGTTACAAGAGAGAAAAAAAAAATCTTCTTCCAATGCATGACTCAGCATATTAATACATCAGAACAGTAACACAGTGCAGCATATAATGACAATGGAATTTTTTTAAGAACTGTTAGGGAAATCATTTAAAAGTAATTTGTAACTAAGTTGTTTGTTTTTTTAAATCTCTTAAAATAACAGAGTCTTTTTCTTGTTCATTTTCCATTGTGTCTAAAACATGTTTAGAAGAGTTAAAAGTTTATTCCAGTATGTATCACCTAGCTTAAAAGAAAAAAAAAAAATGCTGGAATAAAACAAGACATTTACAGATTTTCAACCTGCATTAGCTTGCATGAGGATCTGGAACTAGGATCTACAAGGCTGATGTTTCCAAATCTGGATGCATATTCAATTCAGAGGAAAAGTGAAAGCAATGTACATTTACCTTGTGGAATCTGAGACTGGGACAGACACAAACCAACGCAGAAAGATCCCCTCTCTATTCCTAACTACCTCATATTACCTCCAAAATGAGTGGTAATAGCTCTGATTTTCTGTGCGATTTTGAGCAGCTGCTATCTCTCACTCCCCCTCTCCCTTTCCCATAAAAGTCTTGTAACTTTAGCAATAAGCCACCACTTGAACATACTTTTAGAATTGGAGTGACTTCAGAGCAGCCAAGGATTATTTGGTACTTAATTTCCAATGTTTCCTCAAGGCATGGGCCACTGCCCGTCTAGCCTCATGTGAAAGTCTCAGCAGCATCCTTCCATTTCTAGACTCCACTGAAACATTTCAAAGACCACACAGTTCCTGCCCAGACTCTTTTTTATCTGTTTTCTCATCCTGACTGGTGATTTCCTGACACCCTTGCTTTTATTTTCTTTCCCATTCCCAGGCTTGCACTCTTACAAAATGTATATGGTGCTCCTGCATAAGAAGTCCAGAGCAGGTGTTTCTCTTTGTGGCAGCAGGAAGGCCAGGGATATGACTCTTCTTTTCTGAGCACTCTCCAAGGATCAGAGACTTCTGACAATACAATTGGTTTTTATTAGCCACCTCCATGATGCCAGCAGGATTACGTAGTACCAGGAGAATCACCTACATCCAATGTTCTACTTATACTTTTGTAATTCCCATCAACTGCCCCACTGTATCTTCATTGTGTTAAAAACCTAGCCAACAGAGCCTCACATTGTTGCTATTGACACAGTGCCTTATTTCAATTGCAGAGTAAGCTTGTAACTGCACTGGAGCTTGGTTCTTCGAGTTAGGAGTTAGCAGTAAGAATAGAGATTATTTTGCATCCTCAGAGTGCAAAATGCATAAAAGTTCCGACTTTTTCCTAGGGAGTATACACTGTAAATTTAAAAAGCAAGTTTACAGCTTGAGAAACAATAATACATTATGATTCTGTCATTTCAGATTAGAAGTAAATGAACCTTGTAAGTGTGCGAAGTCCTCTCAGCAATATTACCCTTAAAAGATTCTTCTGGATAAAAGAAAATAAAGCACATGGAGAGAGCAGATAACCCTTCATCACTACACTTATTCACATCAGCTCCACTATTAAGAAGAAGATTGACAACATCATTGTGGGAATGAACCTGTAGAGAGGAAACATTCATAATTGCACATATATGTACATACTCCTAGCTTTTGACAAAGAAAGAATTAACAAACAGTTTTAAAGTAGTGACACTCTACACTGTTTAGGTAATTCAAACTTATATTTCCCACAAAATAGAAACACAATACTGAACCATCTCTTACAGGGTTCAGACCATGCATTTTTCAGCTAATTTTTAACTACTGGATTTCACAGGAATTCAGTGAGGATTCATGCACAGAAAGAGACTAAAAATGACTGAGATGGCTACAGGAGAAATACAGTGTTCTAAATTATTATCTAAATTTTGCTAGCCATTTACAATGAATGCCAAGTATTGTGGTAGCTGAAAAAGACATGAAGAAAAAGGCAAGGGGGCAAGATTTTATCACCGTCCTACAGAAACTGAAGTTGTGCATGCAATGGTTTCTAGCCAGCAGCACTTTTCAGCAAAAAACAAAATAACTTGTCTGAATGTGATTTCAACTAGGAGAAAAAATAAGGGCACAGTCTCATCCAAGAACATAGATCTAGTCCACTGCATAATCATAACCTGAAATCAAACCTGAGATTTGAAATAATCTCTAATTTACTGAAGGGCTTCTTTTAGGTTATTTATTTACTGTGGGGTTTGACATGATACCAGTCATTACAGACACTACTCATGCCACACTCTTCTTCTGTTTTTCCTGTTTACTGAACATTCCTTTCATACTATGTAATGAAATAAGAGAAAAAATTAATCCAGCCTACTATACCAGGAATTTTCTCATCATGTGGTAGAGAGTCATGCTTATAAAGTCTTACAGCAGCAGCAGCAAGTGCTGTGTATCCATGTTTGTCAGCTATGTCTGGATGAGCAAGCCCATTCCTCAGAATCACATAGACTGCGTCATAGTCTCCTCTTGTTACCTTCTGAATTAGCTGCTCTGAGGCAAGTTCCCTGGGGCCTGGAGGCCCATAAATACTGTGGGCTCCACTGAGAATGAGGTTGACATCTGAAGTGAACTCCACTTGACAACACCTAGAAAAGGAGAAAAAAGTACGGCACATTTAAGCAGCTAGGTACTCTTAGACCACTATGGCAATTAAAGAAAAAACACAGCAAGAATAAAGTATGTTGGTGAGCAAGATGGGAAAATAAGGCCAGCTATCATTTAAAAAACTATTTCAGATAGTGTAACCTTACTTACATTATTGGCAGAAAGGCAAACCACCGTATAAGGTGTGCTGGCAGCAGCATATAGATTTTAACTATAAAGGAGTTAAAAATATCCAGCCATCAAACATCTACTTAAACAAGAAAACAAAATCTAACTACAATGTGTTTCTATGAACCAATTTATCATGCACACTCATGACATCTGTTTATGATTTAATTTCCATCACCTGCTTTAACTATGACTATAAAATCTGTATATGTAGCTTGTGTTCCTATCAAAAAAGCAAATAAGGAAATAATCTGCGGGCCCAAAGAACATCTCCACATACGAGTACCGAGCATAAAAAACATAAAACTGACATGCAGTTGGCAGTTCTACTAGCTGTAGACTTGCTGCAGCATGTTTTGCATAGCCTTGAAGGAGAACAAGAGTCAAGACAACCATAGAAAGGTATCATTGTCCAGATTTTTGGTGCTTTTGAAAATCTGGCACTATGCTTCTCCATATTTCTATCTCTATGCAAGACACTGCACTCTCAGAACAGGGAAGATCAGAACAGGTCTCTACAGCCCTTGCCTCCTAATCCCTTTCAAAACTGGACTTCCAGAAACTCTGACATCTTAATGAGTAATGAGACGATTTTTATAGGTGTAACCAGGACAAAAGTCATGTTTAACTGAAATGACAAATTTTAATTTGTGAATTGAGAGATGAGTATGTTGTTTGTTTCTTTTCTTAAAATAAATCCTCACCAGCGACTTTCTAATCTCAAGGCTATAAAAAACAATCTGGAGTGCAGCTTTTATCCTGCAACATAAATTTGAAAATAATGAACACCCATGGAAAATAATTTCTAAAAATACATAGATAATAAACAAATCATCAACAGTTACCTATGCTTATAAACATGCATCTGCATTTTAACCAGTAGAGGGGTTACATTTGTAACAGGCCAAGGGTCTTCCTCAGGCAGCTTTGGGGTGTTCTGAAAATACCAAGCATCACATTCTTCCAGGAAGGAGCGAGTCAGAGTAAGATGATCTGTGTAACAAGAATATGCAAAGACTCCTTCAGGGAAAATATCCTTATCATCAAAGGGGAGATGTTTATAGCTATGGAGAAATGGGTCTTCCTCAACTGAAATATACTTCTTTTGAGAATTGTCATCAATGTATCTGTAGTGTGCTGGATAATCCAAGAGAGAAAAATAACCAGGTACTTCAGTACATAGTTTAATTAGATGATCCCTGAGCCACAAGCCAATGTCCTGACAGCCATCTGGATAGCTCTCAATCCCTGGTCCAAATCGCACATCACATTTGTACAGCCCCTTCAGAAACAAGTAAACAAGTAAACTCATTAGTATCAGTCAGAGATCAAACAAGTTGTACAATTAAAGTCTGGTTTCTGTTTAAATTAATTTGGCTGGTTCTGGCCTTACTGGTCCACTTCCTATTGACAGAGCAGTAACCGCTGAAGCCAATCTGAACAGCAAAGCCTTCATATTCACTTTGGTCCATTTAATAGCAAACACAAATCTTCCAGCCCTAGAACAACGGAAGGCCCTAAATTTAATGCAGTGGGATGTAATGTTTAGGTGAAACTTCCTGATGGTTTTAGGGCCTGAGCAAGATTTTCTTTTCATTTTATTCTGTGACTGATTTTAGATTCATTAGCCATGCTGCTACCTTTTCAGGCCAGGGCAGATTTTGGTTAGATTTTCCTGCCTGATCAAAACAGACATGTCTGACACACACCTGCACAGACACAGAATTTGGAAGTGACAGTTATTTTTTTACAACGGTAGCTAAATCTAGGATATCTATAGCCTTGTAAGCATGCCAAGACATGCCAACAGAAGAGTCTCAGTAGCAAATCAAGCACTATAGGGGAGGAGTTTTAGTCTTGCTATAAGGGTATCCTAGTTTGGCCATGACGGTATGGTAGGTAAGGCATGAACATTACCAAATCTAAGCAGATTCATGCATATCTGGATCACACATATGGTTCAAGGCAGGTTCACACTAAGCTATCACAACCTCAAACAGCTATTTGGAACAGAAATTAGCAACTTCACACTGAGCTGTTTAGCTACAAAGGTAAAGGAGCATAAGAAAAGCGCTACCACTGGCAAGAATAAAATTCTGAGTATGGTTATGATCTGAAGCTTCTCTATTTTCCCCCTATCTTTATATTATACATCATATACTCAAATTAAAGCTCTCCTAAATCTGTAATTAGTGCCACATTATCAACATTGAGCAAGAATGCTATATTCTTGTTGATCACCTCCTCAATGCAAAGACTGTTACATTGTTTCTCTATATTCTTTAGATTATTTGATGAATTGCAGAGATTCCCAGGGATCAGCAAAAAAGTGGGCAATGTTCTGCTGTGCTTGGGATTTTTCAGCTATACCTACTAAAAAAATAAAGAAGGACTGCAAGCTCTTAGAAAACAAAATTTCTAGCTTCTACTAGCAACATCAGGTCTGAAAATTATGCAAAACAGAAAACTGTGTACCTGGATGCTTCAGATTGATATCTCCACAGTTTCTTAAAATGCAGTATTTTTCCAGTTTCATATTGCTGGCATCCTAATATGCCTTTTGAGAGTACTGTCTAAGTAATAAGCTCTTCATCAAAGAAGGAGAAGAAATACTGAAATCTTATTTGTTAGATACTAGAATAAGAAAATTTTCCAGGCATCAGATTTTTAGTTCTGGACAGATGGCACCACATCACAGGGCCAGAATGAGGATCCGGGGAACTACAGGCCTGTCAGTCTGAACTCAGTGCCCAGAAAGGTTATGGAGCAGATCATCGTGAGTGCCATCACATGGCATGTATGGCACAACCAGATGATCAGGCGCAGTCAGCATGGTTTTATGAAAGGCAGGTCTTGCTTGACTAAGTTGATCTCCTTCTATGACATGTTGACCCACTTAGTGGATGAAGGAAAGGCTGTGGATGTTGTTTATCTGGACTTTACTAAAGTCTTTGACACCATTTCCCTCAGCATTCTCTTGGAGAAACTGTCTTGGATGGGCATACTCTTCGCTGGATAGAAAACTGGCTGTATGGCCGGGCCTAAAGAGTTGTGAATGGAGTTTAATCCAGTTGGCAGCCGGTCAAAAGTGGTGTTCCTCTGGGCTCAGTATTGGGGCCAGTTCTGTTTAATATCTTTGTCAATGATCTGGATGAGGGGATCGAGTACACCCTCTGTAAGTTTGCAGACGACACCAAGTTGGGTGGGAGTGTTGATCTGCTTGAGGGTAGGAAGGATCTACAGAGGGATCTGGACAAGCTGCATTGATGGGCTGAGGCCAACTGTATGAGTTTCAACAAGGCTCAGTGCTGGGTCCTGCACTTGGGTCACAACAAACACAGGCTTGGGGAAGAGTGGCTGGAAAGCTGCCTGGTGGAAAAGGACCTGCGGGTGCTGGTTGACAGCCAGCTTGAATATGAGCCAGCAGTGTGCCCAGGTGGCCAATAGCATCCTGGCCTGTATCAGAAACAGTGGCCAGCAGACTAGGGAAGTGATGGTCCTCCTGTACTCAGCATTGGTGAGACTGCAACTTGAATGCTGTGTTCAGTTTTGGGCCCCTTGCTACAAGAAAGACATTGAGGTGCTGGAGTGTGTCCAAAGAAGAGCAACAAAGCTGGTGAAGGGTCTAGAGCACAAGTCTTATGAGGAACGGCTGAGGGAACTGGGGTTGTTTAGCCTGCAGAAGAGGAGGCTGAGGGGAGACCTTATCACTCTCTACAACTACGTGAAAGGAGGTTGTAGCGAGGTGGGTGTCAGTCTCTTTTCCCTAGTAACAAGTGACAGAACAAGAGGAAACAGCTTCAAGTTACTCCAGGGAAGGTATAGAACGGATATTAGGAACAATTTCTTCACCAAAAGGGTTGTCAAGCATTGGAACAGGCTACCCAATGAAGTCACCATACCTGGAGGTATTTAAAAGATGTGTAGACGTGGCACTTAGGGGCATGGTTTATTGGTGGACTTGGTAGTGTTATGTTAACAGTTGGACTCGACTCAATGATCTTAAAAGTCTCTTCCAACCTAAATGATTCTAAGATTCTATGATTACGTCCTTCAATATCTCCCTGTGCAAATCTGAGTACAGCAGAAGCTAAGCTGTTGAAAAGAGTGCCCTAACTCACTGGATATCAAAGCATGATGATTTTGCTCTAAAGAACTAAAACACTAAGGGATCTGCTTGAAAAAAGCTCACACCGAAATTTTCCTGTACTTATGCTGATTTTGGAAGGCAAGGAAATCACAGTATTAGCACAGCATTTTTCCCTTTACCTGAAATTTTCTGCCATCCTTCCATTCCAGGGTCCCATAGCCTTCTATATGGCCAAGATAAAGAGCTCCTGTGAATTTGGAACCATCAGGCCAGTAGTAAATCCCCTTCCCATGGCAGTGGTCCATGTAGAACTGTTCCACATATCTCTGTAATCCACAAAAGAGTGTAAGACAATAACAGTGATACAACTAGCAGGACAGAAATAAGTGAAATCGCCTCCTTACTGCAACTGAGCAGGACTAACAATGTGCAGGAAACTGAAACATGAGGAGGCTGAATCTGTTACACAGTTAAGAAAGGGCACAGTCTCAACTTCATTTTGGTCACAGGCTTCAAAACTCAGCCAGGATTTTACCAATTTCTCTAGAGCCTCTTCCATCATGTAGCAATCGGTAGTTCCCACTACTTCAGCAAATGTGTCTCAGCGTTCATATCCTTGGATACATTGCCAAATGATGCAGGCTAAACCAACATCTATTCAATCGTTCAACAGCTTTCATAAAGACCTGTATGCCAATACACATTTACCGTTCTGCATTGAAAACAAAAGGGAAATCGGCAGAACCATAAAGTTTTCAACTGTCAGATGCAGGTGAAGTGACTGGTTATTAAACCTTTACACACCACTTGCTTAAAAGATAAATATGACTGCTGCTCCAAAACTGGCATTCTTACCCTTCAGTAGAAAGCACTGACAAAATTTCATATCATAGGTAAACATAATGCTGGATTGTATGAAAGTGGCAGATACTAAGTCAAAAGGTTGTTCAACACCCCGTTTCTCTTCAGTAAAGAAAACCTTAGATACCAAGCTGCTCATCTGACTGTTCTTGACTGAAATTTCATCAATTGTCATTGATTTCAGCCACAAACATGTTAAGGTGCTCACTATTTTGAAGAAAAACAGACATTTGGAAGATATTTTATATAAATTAATCAAAATGTGATAACTGGATAAAAAAATCCTACTTAAATCAAAAGCTCAATTCCTTACTCCTTCTGGTGCTGTTGTGGTTTAGCCCCAGCTGGCAAC
>NW_010562949.1:0-3784 GCF_000687285.1 Phaethon lepturus
GTGCCCAGCGCTGCCGTCCCAAACGGGGGAGCGTGGAAAAGGCGGATTGTTCCTGCGAAGTTAGCTGAGCGCTGTCACGGGTCTGAGGTTAGCGTAATGGCGCGGGGCAACGCTGAGGTAATGTTCGGGTTACAACAACGAAAAATTCCAGGAGGTGCTGGCTTAACGTTCCCGATGGCCTAAGCTGCACAATGCCGGCCTTGTGCGAATCTTTGCGTTTATGCAAAGCAGCGTACACATGCAAACCACATACAAAGCATCTTGAGTTTAGTAGTGACTGGCCACAACTTCAACTCTGCCTCTTCGCACCCTCCGCAGTGTCACTTGCTGCCACCTCTTTCTACTTGACGTCCTGGATTAGAGTGGTTGTAGAGCCAATGCTTCCTTCCGGGATGTGTGCTCTCGCAGATTTTGGTGGGGAAGGTACATCTCGTGGCAGTCTCCCTGACCCCATGGAGTAGCTGCTGGGGATTCAGGTCCAAAGCGGTGTCTTCAGCTGGTGATGCTGCCCATAATGGGAGAGGGAAAATCTACTCATCTTTACAAAGCCCCCAAAAGTAAGTTTTGCCTATGCAATGTCTAAGGAGGAGCAGCTTTCAAATGCCAGCAAGGTTGGAGACACTTACCCGGCATGTCTGGTGCACGAGGGCACAGCAGCCTTCAGGCTCACTTGTGGGCCCATATAGGAGTCTGTACCTGAGACGGATTTGGTGACGCCATAGGAAATGCTTTCTTGACAACAAGCTGATTCCCTGACCTCCTCCTCCACCCTCCGCTACTATATACAGTTGTTGGCTATTTATATATGTGATGAATATGATTCAGAATTAAACATGCCAGGAAGACACTGAATCTTTCAACCTAATAATTAAAAAAGGAATATAGCATGATTGCTTTGTTTCATCACCACATGAAAGAGAACTATTTATTTTTATTGTGGTTAGCTTAGTAGTAACAAACAAAATATTCCCATCTGTGAAAAGCAATCTTGCCCATCTTTATGGGCTTCATCCAAAGCGTGCAGGAGTCAGTAGTATTCTGCATGGGCTTTCAGTTAGCACGTGACTGCTTATCTAGTAAGCTGCATTGGCACAAGAGTGCTTTCGGGCTACGAGACTGAGCACTGTACAAGACTTGGGCGCCCCAAGAGGGAATAATGCCGATCTTTAGTGAGGGTCTATAGGGTGCTCCAGACCTTGGGAGACAAACCCTTCAGTGGCCCAGCTGAAGCACCCTGGCAGGCGTCCGCTGCTGTGGCTGGACGTGTGGAGCGAGGGACATCGTGAAATCTTTGTGGTGTCATTAGATTACGGTTCATGTGAGACTAAGTGATAGATAAGTTTACATAGCCAGCCTTTTAGGAAGTTCACAGGCATGGGTCCAACTGTATGTATCGAGGCTAATCTCAATTACAACTTAAAAATGCCTCTGTCACTGTGGGGATGGTCTGGAAAGTATCGACTGATTGCTACAGCTGAAAGCTTGTCATGTTGATCTTTGTCCCACCAAAGATCACAGTTCATTCAGTGTTTGCCACAACCATTCCACTCTGATGGCTCTTTTCATTTTTCCTGGTTTTGTTGTTTGTCTAGGCCTTTCACACAGCAGTAATCAAGGAAAAAAATCCATTTAAAAAACAGAGACTTGGATTCTTTTAAAATGAGACAATAATGAGGGAATTAAGGACAGTTGCACTGGCATGCTTTTAAAATCCTCCCACCTGGGAAAATGGTATTCTGGTTGATGGTGATAGTTGAAATCACTACATGGTGGAAAATTTTGTCAAATCTCATCAAGGAGGATTTCAAAGAGGCCAAGGATTCTCAATGCAAGGAAGGAGAAGGAACTAGAGAGGCCACTGAGGTCTGTATAATTTCCATTTTCTGCACCATTTGTTTTTGGAAGTACCTTTCCAGGGATTCTAATCAAAAGCCATTGGAAAACAGTTGTTCTGATCAAAACCTCCTGCAGCCCTTTCTTCTCTTGCTAAGTAGCCATGAAATTACTTTTGCTTCTCTGCCTTTTTTTTTAGCTCCTCAGATCTTCTGATCCATGCATTTTGAGTTTCATAAATTTAGGAGAAAGGCTGCACTATCATGTCACTTAATGCTGAAAAAGGAGGGAAGGAAAAGAGAAAGATGAGGGAAGAAAGGCAAAAAAAAATCTTACATAAGGAACAGAAGTGGAAGACAAAGGATGAGGGTGGGGGGAGGAAGGTAACCAAAACCATAAAGAGGAATAAAGCACGTGAAAGAATTGGAGACACCAGAGCAAGGGGTGAATATCACAATAGGTGGGAAAGGGAAGAAATGGAGTAACGGACAGTTTTTCATAGCCTTTCCTTATTTCTTGTCAACAGGAGTTAGTCAGGAGTAGGCTCCACAAAGGCCTCTGAAAGGACTGAGAAGAAAACCTACCCTGAGATGGGTGTATATCTGTCTTTAATAATAGATATGATTGCAGCAGGTGTAAATAATTTGAAATAGTACCAGGTAACTTGAGTATCAAAAGCAGTAAAAATGTAGCAGCACAGGATGGCCAAGTCTGTGTCCTGTTGGTATCCAGGGTAATGGATGGGTTTGAATAGGTTATTAGGGAACTCAGTTTTTGCTCCTGACTCTTAATGGTTGCTTATGTACTTTAATATCATATGGTAATTGGCTAGAAAAGCAGTCTTGTAACAGGGATTGAAATTCAAATTTCCCCACTCCTAGCTAGATACCTTAATTGTTGCATTGCAAAGTGATGCCTTGCTTCCCTGGCCCAATGAATGTGGATTAGTTTGTTCAGAATAACAGCCTTTCAGCAGGCACAATGAAAGGCATTCCTCCCAGCTAGCCTCTGGCCTGGTGACGAAGGGAGTTTCCTGGGCAGTGCCAAACAGGGATGCAGTGTTGTCCTCAGGACTCTCCAGGTCTAAGCTCTACCTGTTTAGCTGCAGAGAGGACCTTTCTTTCCTGCTGTCGTGCTTTTGAAAGATGCCAAAGTCTAAGTGCAGACCCTGCTCCAGCGTAACTCAAGTATTAAATGCTTTAGATGCCAAGAAGGTTGTAGTTGCAGTGTCAGTAATTGGCAACCCAGGTGCTTCTCATGCTGGCTGTTAGATATTCTGGTCCAAGGTACAGATGCTTGTGGTGTGGTGGGGAGTGGAGGTACCTGGCTAGGAAACTTGTGCCAGAACTTGGGGGTTGCAGCTCTTAACGCTGCAACAGCTTGGCCTGCAGAAGATTTATAGTCTGTGATAAGTCTTGTCTTGGCCGTATTTGGGAAAACACCATGTTGCGGATTTGTTAATTTTATGCTGCAGTGTGTTCACGGGTAACACTCAACATCACCAGGCTGACTTCTGCCAGGTAAAATTCCAGCAGGCTGGAGGTTAATGTACTCTGTTGTGATTCTTTTTTTTTCAGGTGGGGAGAGGCCCAGTGGAGACATGTAGTGAATGTCGATAACTGTGTTTAATTTCTTTGGCAAGTGGTAAGTACTGTTCCCCTTCGTTTACTTGTGCAGACTACCTTTAAAGTACTGCATAATATAAAGCAAACCTTTCTGAAGGCCAGTGCCAATTTTGGTTGAAGAAAAGTATAGTACCACAGCTGAAAGTCTTCATTATCTTCTGAGGCTCAATTACTAATGAATATTCTTTAATTTTTGTTACCACACACTTCACATTCATACGACTTCTTTTCAGCCCAAGGCCTATTTGATGAAAATTGTGTACTTCATGCTTTGACAATGTACTGATGATGTATGCTAGAGAAAATCATTAGAAGTAGTCCTGCTG
>NW_010562949.1:3815-9832 GCF_000687285.1 Phaethon lepturus
TAATTTGGGCTTGATTGTGTAATTTTACGGGTGATTCTACCTGTAATGGCTACAAGTGAAATCATTCTAAGAATCCGTAGTATTTCTTCTCCACAGTTCAGAAAAGAATTGGCAGACTGTGGGTATTACCACAAAAAGTATTGGTGAACAGATCATAGATCTCTGGGATAAATTAATCCCTTAAGTAATTTTTTTATATGCTTTTCAGTAAAACAAGAATGAGTCCTCTTCTTACAAGCAGCACTGGTGGAGAACTAGAAAATACTCTTAATGCTTTAACCATTAGACTAATTGTAGTTCACTTGATTCCCTAATGTAATAAAACTCTTCCTTTTGTGGGCCATTATCTGTTAGATAAACCCCTACATTGTATGTGTTATTAATTATTTATTCCTTCCATTATAAGAACAACTCTGTTCAATAATTTTTGAAAGCATTTTCTTATGGCAAATAAAAGTAGTAAGGAAAACAGTAAGTTTCATCTTCTAGAGTTCAGATATCAGTTTAATTATTTTATTCCTATTAATATTTTGAGAAATCTAAATAGGAGTTTTTTTCCTTCTTGGTATTAGTGATTGAGAATTTGTAGACTCTTTTAATTACTTTTTTTTTCCAGTTGGAAAAAAAATTTCCTCATTTCCACCCCTTATTACTTTAGTGTCATTTCAATGAGCTGACATAGCCATATGACAACTTTACTGTTCTGTACCTACAGTTGTTACCCCTTGGTATTTTCCACAGATACTGCTTCCTAAGCAAACACTTTCACATAAGTGGATTTATGCAAAAATATCAAATATGGCTATTTGTCTATTCTGAGAGGAAAAAAAGGAGATTGTATCGTGAATATGATGGCCCAGCAGTGTTATCTTCAAAACAGTATTTTCAATCCATGTGAGTACAATTGAGAATTTAATTGCCTTTGTCAAGGCAATGGGGGAGTGATATTACAGCGAGGGAGACAGCTAAACCTTGAAAAAATATACTGGCTGGGAGGGTAGCTGCTAGGAAAGATGTTTAAGAGATTTGTATATTGACACAATGTGAAGATTTCCAGTCAAACCTGCCCACTTACTAAGAGAATAGTGGTATTCTTCGTAGATGTCAAGAAATGACTGAACAGAAAGCAAATTTATAATCCTGGTTTTCAGTCATGCTGAACTGGAACTGATGTTTAAATAACCACAAGGGTACTAACTTGATGAATGACTTGGTGAGAGGAAAGAGAGGGAGGAAGAGACCTGTGGGAAAAAAGTGCCTAGAGATGGCTGGATCTCTTTGCAGGTGGCGCTATTAGATGTGATAAAGAGATGATGGTTGGCAACAAAGTTCTGTGGCACCCCATAACATATTAGAGGAGAAATTGGAGGAGCTCTCCAAACAAGATCCTGACAGATGAGTCAGAGAAGCTGGAGCAGGAGTGGGAGATAATCTAGCTATTAGAGACAGTCAACAGGGAATGGAAACTTTCAGTCTTGAGTGCAGGATGAAGAGCAGCCAGCACCACACATTCTTAGTTTTTT
The DNA here is from genome assembly GCF_000687285.1 of Phaethon lepturus. Classification (NCBI taxonomy): domain Eukaryota; kingdom Metazoa; phylum Chordata; class Aves; order Phaethontiformes; family Phaethontidae; genus Phaethon; species Phaethon lepturus. Next base: position 5,339 of record NW_010562949.1, read on the forward strand.
CTATTACTGATTGATTGTTTCTTTGCTGCTTTTTTTTTTCTTTAAAGGAAAACACCTTTTGTTCTAAAAGTCCTCCTTAAGGCCTTTATGTTCAAGGAACCATCTGCAGGAAAGAAATGAAAGTGAAGATAAAAGAAGACACTTGCACAGACCTATTTGAAAGTGTTTCTTGCCAGGAAACAAGTGCTCCTGAGCCTTTAAGGGCTATGCCTCTGCAACAGCTCCAAGATATTCTTGCCTTCAGCTATATAAACAGTGGTTAACAGGGGAAGAATTATTGGCACCAAGACTTATTTAAGGGAAACTAAGAGAAGGAAAAGGTTACACAATCAGTTTCTTTTCCTACTTTTCAGTGGTTCCATCACTAGCTCACCATAGACTTAATGATTTGAAGAAAAAATTTTGCTGAAGTAAAACCAATTGCATTCTCATCTGTAGCAGGTCAGCTGTTTAAATGGTGCTAAATATTATTTGTTTCTGTGACTGAAAAGTGATTAAGGAACAAATAAATCATATTGCTATTGCAGCATCTCCCCAGTGTGAGGCTTGGATGTGAGATTAAGTTAGCAGGGTTTAGCAAGTATTATTTGCACAGTGGTAAATGTAGACATGGGGATGAATAGGCTCTTAGCCAGCAGCAAATAGATGGTGATGTGACTTGTTCTGACAGGAGAGAAGGCTAAGCTAACTTGCACACAGTTTGCCTATAGCAAATGCAAAGTAATACATGCTGACAATTTCTGCAGATGAGCTGATGCATAGTAAGTTGTTAATAGGTGCTAACTTGATGGTGCTTCTGAGCTTGCAAGACAATGTAATGTAGTGTACCACATAGCCCTTTGCTTAGACCCTGTTCTATCAGTAATGGGATTTTTCTGGTCTTCCAGTAGGCTTCTATGGGTTTCTATAGTTTCTGTAGTTCTCCATGTATGTGAATGTGTATTGTATTAGACACACAATATCTTAATATTGCAAGTTATGCTAGTGCTCATACTGGCTGGAATAGTCCTATTCAGTAGTAGGTATGGTATATGTAACGGGACAGAAACAACAGAAATAGGAGTAATTGTGACAAAGTTAGTGGGTACTAAACAGAAACTTGCACCAACAAAATAGAGAGGAGAAGCTTGAAACCAGTTCTGCGTGGCAACAAGATGCCCCCATGTGAGCCTTACTGCGACAGGATGGAACGAAACAGTGCTTTGAGGAAGCTGTGTTGCAGCAGTCTATGGCAGGATTTAGCACTGATTGCTCAAAAGGCAACTGCCAAAGGTGAAAAGTCAGATAAGAGGGAAGGCTTTCATTCTCCAGTTCTCTTTCCCCATCCTCTCTAATACGGACAGATGAATTCCAACGTTAATGAAGGGACAGCATGTGCTTTTGATTTGCTGATTGAAACTGAATGGTGTTCTGTATGCACGGAAGGTTACTGAATGGACAATAAGAGACTGGGGGAAAACAAGTAAAGAAAACGCAAAACAAGCGTTTTCAGCATGTCATTTTTAAGAAATTGTATGCATCCAATGGGACCAAGAAAATGAATGTAAATTTAGGATTTTTTTCCTCCTGGGTGGTAACATAAGCCAAAGGGAAGAAGATGAGAAAATACACATGGGATTTAGAGTGAAAATAATCCAATGGGAAAAAAACCTAGACATTTTCGTATTTGCAGTGAATGTGTCCATGTGTTCTATTGCAGCATAGATCACTTAGAGGTCTTACATGAACTCATGTCTGAACCAATCCTTCTTTTCCTTAGAACAGGTCTGATGTATTATTTTTGCTCTCCCAATACTTGTTCTAATTGACCAAACGAACTTCGCTAGGGAAAAAACCCTACAACTTAAATGCAACAGCCTGGAAGACTGTTGTTCTTGGCATAGTTTTAATTGCTGGACAGGCCTTACATAAGAAAATGTAGTCCTGTCTAGGGCTCAAGCCACCTGCATTTACAAATTGGACAAGATTACTGTTGAATCAGGTGCATCTGAAATAAGAACAACATTATGTTGTTGGAAAATTGCAGGTAAATGAGAAAGAACATGCATGTATTATGTGTCTACAGCACTCTTCACCTGGGATGCAGTAGGATTTATCTATGAAATTATGTGTTGTTGATATTTCATGCTGTAAAGAAATCATAAACAAATGAAATTATTAATAAACCATATAAATTTTAATGAAAATTTTAGATGTGTTATTTTGGCTATTGTGCAGTCTTAAGGATTAACTGGAAGTATAATGCACTGTAACAAAAAAGTAAGTCAAACATACAAAGTTACAAAATCATTACCATTAACATTGTGTGGGCAATCTATTTTGTTCTTTGTTTTTTCTTCAGTTCCTTTTTCTGATAGGCCAGAAGTCCTGGATAGTAGGATGAAAAGTTAAATTGGAGTAGCAACGAACATGTTAGTTTCTTCATTGCTAGCTATGTGCTTTCTCTTAGATGAACTTAAGGCTAGCATGTAGATAAGCCACCAAGATGCAATGTCGGAATCTTTTGAAGGCAGAAGTCAGTTTATTTGCACCAGGGATTATAAAAACATGTATGTTTTCTATGGTGATGAGCTTCTGAGTCAGAGCTGGAATGTGCAGCAGAAGAGTACTCATCCATACTGTCCCACATGGCGCCCTCCTTAACCACAACCTCTTGCTCAGCCTCCTATTAGTGGGCTTTTATCAGTTTTTATGATTTTCCACAGTCTAAAATGCAAACTGGAGTAACAAATAGCATTTTCTAAGCCCTTATGTGTTACTAGAATTCTCCAAAGGAATCCTGTATGCCTGACTTTTTTTTCACTGCTTCGTACGTATCACAGAAAACTGACTGAAATACCATACCCTGCATGCTGACTTGTACTTCTGGGTTTCACTTGCCATTTATGATGAGCAGCTTGCAATGTGTTTAAAATGGCTATAACAGGCAGTGCTTTTATTAAGAGTTACTGATCCTGTCTCTCTGAGTATTCTTACAATGGCTGGTGGTGCCAACTAGAGCTGATTACTTCCTGCTCTTCAGCGCTGCTGCCTCTGTGGAAGCTGAAGCTGCAGACTTCCTTAACTAATCACGCCACTCTAGAAACTGAAGACATTAAGGGCTAATTATAGTGGAGCCTTCTGCTATAGTCAGCACTTCTTTCCTTTAAATGCACAGCTTGGATGTAAGCTAGCAAAGGTAATCTTTCAGGGAGAACTCTTGGCATTTTAAATATACTCTGAAATACTTGCACTGTACACCTCTCCCAGAGACTGAATTCATTGTTGTGGAAAATGCTTCTAAAATGGAGCCATTCTGCTACCTTAAACCAGTATGCAGACAGTGCACAGAAGCCTTAACCTTTCTTCCTATGTTGTATATAGTTTAGGAACTGCTGCTAGTAAGGTTTTATGCAAATGAAAAGTGTGAAGATTCCTGATTGGACAGGGATCAGACAGAACTACTAGCCTATGCTAATAATAGAATAAAATGTAGTCCTTGAATTACATGTTTCCTGAGGAGGTTTCAAGGTTCTCTGTAAAATGGTTAAATCGTATTTCTCTCATACATGAGGAAAGTATCAACAAGTTCAGTGAGTTGCTACACGATACAGAAAAAACCGAGAGGTGATGGGGGAAGACATTCATTCTCACTCCTACATCTAAGAATTCTAGGTTTCACTTCTTAAACTGAAAATGCATCTATTTGGTTTTTATTCTTCTTCGTATTAAGAAAATGAGATCCATAGGTCAGGAGGGGTCCAGATTATCCCTGCCTTTCAAAATCCGTATGTCCCAAAGAAGGGATTTTAATTTTGGTAACTTGTTCTCTTCCCACTATGATTGGACTCCTTGATGGTAAAATAGGCAGTGAAATAAACAGTACTGCATTACTTTTTTCTTTCAGAGAATAATATAGGCTTTGATTAAACTACTTATTTTTATCAATCTAAGAAATGCATTTGTAGATGAAGATTTATGTCACAACATTTTCAAGAAGCAGTCTGCTGAAACGTCTTTGTTTTTAATGAGTATGCATAAATACACCCCAGTGAAGGCTTTCTCTGGTATCACATCAGAGTCGCTTGCATTTAAATTAGTGGGTCAGCAAGAAAGGACAGTGGAACCTTTTATTAGCAGCTGACTTCTCTTGAGTCTCATTTTACATTTTTGGTTGCAGCACTATTCAACTGAAAGGAAATACTGTAGGTAGAATAAAGGAGGTGAATAATAGAGACAAGGCAGCTGCCAGACATCAGCTTCCACTGTGTTCTTCAAAAATTTCTGTATCCTCACTGATTGTGGCATGTTTCCTTGTGAATGAGGCAGTCTTTTGTATTCTTTGGTAAGAGCTTTTCATGAGCAAAGTCTAGGATATAGAGTTCAATATTTTTTTAAAGCCGTCTTAGATGAAAAGGCTGCCCATCAAGTAAGATACAAAGGTAAATATCCATGTAAATTATATTTCACCCGCTAAAATCATTATGCTATGTTCTCTAAGAAGTCCATATTTTC
>NW_010562949.1:9863-48030 GCF_000687285.1 Phaethon lepturus
ACTTTGTGATGCACCAGAAGACCTCAAAAGTGAATTTGGTAACATTGTTATTTCTTATCAGGAACTCTTCCCATGTTGGACATCCTGATGCTCATTCCTCATCTTTAGTGATGGTGGTCTTTGAAAAGCCGCAGGCTGTCTTAATTTCTCTCAACTTTTGGTTTTGAGGGTTAATTACTGTACAAATGACAGAGACATTGTGAGACCTATATAGAGAACATATAGTCTGTCATCACATGCATCAACATGTAAGTCTGAGATTTCATGGGCAATCTCTTCCTTTCTCACTCTAGCTCTTTCCAGCTTTAGCTGGACATAAGTGCAGATATTTTTGTTGTTCTGGTAACACAGGAGAAGGTTGTTAATCATTAGTATATGATGAATTAGAGAGCACATACAGACTTAGAGGACTACACTCCCTACAGAATGCTATGCATAATGAATATGGCGGATACGTTTTTAATGAGAAACTAGAATCAGAGAAATTATTTGTTGTTAAAGCTGTGTTTTCTTTGGGATACAATGTAAATGATCTGCTTGAGGAGCAGATGACAGGCCTAATTCATCCTCAGTGTAACTTTACTGGACTCAGTTGATTTGCACGAGATTAATTTTGTTCATTCTTTTGGGGAGAGGAAAAAAAAAGTTCAGAACTACATAGCTGGGAAGGTGTCCAGTTAGTATCTTATATATGAAACTTTTATGCCAGGTTTAGAGGCTCAAGTGCTTTAGTTTAATGTTGGGGAGTTAAAGATATAAAGTATAATTTGAAGTAATTGTCATGGATTGCAAATATTAATTACTTTTTTTTGAAGTTGTGTAAACATAAAAAGGAAGCCCTTCCCTTCCTTCAATACTCTAGAACTTTTTGCTTAGAAACTTCAGGTTGAGTGACTTGTGTTCTTCCAGATGGGTGTGATTTTTCTGTTTTCTTTTTTTCTGTACTGAGTCAGAGGGGTAGTGAAACCAACTCAAGCTGCTAAGCCCCTTGTTAGGAAGAGTCAATAAGAGGAATAGGTGAAAACTGTGCTGAGATCTTTAATTAAGCATGCCGCATAACAGAGGTAAAGTGGATTCAGTGACAGAGGACTGGAACAATTTGAATTAGCACTATTTCAAGAACTTCCATGGGATATTTAAGAAAGTCATTCAAAGTTATTATAACATAAGAAACAGGAGATGCATTACAACCTCTCAAATCCCCTTCATGACAAGATAAAATGTCTGTATACCTTGCAACTGTTAATAATTCAAACTTAGATACTAGCCTATAGAGTGAGACTTGCAAGACTTTCTAGCAATTACCTGCAGCATGAATTTTACATTTGCTGAGTGCCACATGAATAACCCACCGATTTCAGGAAGGGTGCTTTTCCCAGATGGGTGTATGGCGTCTTGGCAGGAGATGGATTTCCTGCTCTTCCTGCAGTGAATTCACCCTGGCATAAGCACCAATTCCATCATGCTGGTGCCACAAGTGTTCACAAAACCTGTCTCTTGATCATGAGAACATTCAGATTCTTTATTATTTGTGTTATGATATAAATGGGCCTCACTCCAGTAAAGTTCCCTTGAATTTCAGGATAGCTGAGACATGAAAAATAGAAAGAGATCACATCAGGGAAGAGCAGTAGAGGAATCATAGCGGAAATACAGTAGTGCAGATAGATACGTTTATTCAGGTAGTGTTTGGAACTTGCACAGTTTTGTTTCTGTTTGCTAATCAGCAGAAGATACGAACTACTGCTGGAATGCAAGGCTTTTTAAATTAAAAAGACCACAATTAAACTAAATGTGCCACACCTCAAGATAATTAGATGCTGTGAATAGTGTTTAGGTAACCTTAGGAACTCATGTATGATTTCCAAAGTGAATTAAGGACTAAATTTACTTATACATTTTTCACTTGTTTTCTATCATATAATAGTTAACTTAATCAGGAGAAATGTTCGTACTCATTTACAAATGTGGTATTGCCTAAGAAAATACATGTACAGAGCACCATCTAGTGCAGATATCGCTAACATAAAAGCCTTTCTGCTCATATGTGACTTGTCTGTGTTTAGTTAATTTAGTATGAACTATCATGTTGCAGAAAGTGCCAGACCAGTGGCTCCTGTGGCAATATAATTTTGCAATTACATGAGAGACCATGGATTGAAAATTACTTGGGACCTTTTGCAAGGACAACAAAACTGGATGCACTGAAATTCAGGTAATCATTTGTGAGAACCATATACTTCTAAGAGGAATCTGCTTATCTTCCTGCCCAGAGTGTTGGGTGATATATTCATTAAATAATTCAATCCAATCTGTTTATAAACTAGGTTGGACACTGACTCTAACAATAGATTTAGAGACCCAACTGCCATTTTAGGTGCCTTAAGCACATCATTTACCTCCTCAGAGACTTTGCTCAGCTTCTGCAGAACCTCAGAGCTACCCAGGTGCCTTACAGGCATGCAAACCACGACTAACAGGCAAGGTTAATGATCTGAGTGTCATTAAGAAGGGAAGAAAAGAAGAAACGAAGGAAGCTTAGATTCCATAAGAGACAGGTAAAAGAAACTTATACATAGGTATTTATGAGTTGCTGAGGAAGGGTGGAAAAAAGTGAGCTATGGGTGTTTTTTGCAAAGGCCATATTTTGGTTCTTCTGCAAGCAAGCAAACATATGAATTTGGCCCCAGGGTTGTTTAATCAATGTTTGGATATCAACATTATGTTTCTGATGCCATCTATTTAGCATTAGGGTAGGATTAAGAAGAACTGTCTTAGTTAACTGAAGATGTAGCAATGACAAGCTGGATTTCATCCTGCACTAAACAAAGGTTTTGTATTCAACAAAAAACTAGTTAAGCATCAAAGAGCCATTATCACTGTAATGTTTTACATTCTCTTTGAAACTAACAGAAAAGGGTAATTCCTCTCTCTCTGAGCATACGTTGCATACAGATTTTGGCTGAATGCTTGAAACCTTCCTGATTTCCAAATTCTCAGACCTACTCTGAGCAAACGGCAAGCATATGCTCATATTAATTTCAAAGTACTTCCTGGTTTTGAGTTGCTCTGTGTTTTGCTTTCTAAGTTGATCTCTTAATAGACAATTTTAAAAAAAAAGAAATAAGTGGAAATTTTTGAAAATTTAGATGCAGGATACTTCCCTGGATACTTTTCCTGGTCTTTCTACCTCTTTTACAACTGCCAGAGAGAACCTACTACTGAAGAAAAGCTGAATTTTTGTTCTTTTTGAGCTAATGAGGTGTAAACTGAAGGAACATGACAGGAATGTTCACAGACCTGGCAAGCTCTGGTTCGATTCACCTTTCTGGGTATACCATTTTGCTAACAGCAAGGAGAAGTAGCTTTGACGGAACAAAATGTTACACTTACAAAAGGCATTCAAGAATTGGTGTCAGGAGTAACAGTTTTGAGAATGGTGGGGAGAGGTAGGCTCTAGCTAGGCAGTAGAGGCTGAAGAGAAGAGTCTCCACTGGAAAGAGATAGGCCAGACAGCAGTACCTCAACCCTGTCAATGCATACTAGACATTCTAAGGAAAACAAATCTTGTAGCATATCAGGCTCTTTTATTGCTCATTTAGTTCACCTGAGCTTGTGGTTTCCATTCTTTTAATCTCCAATACGTTTAGCAAATGGAAAAAAACAGATAACTGAAAATATAAAGGGGTTTCTTTTGAACAAATGTCACCAAAGATGCATTTTTGATTACACGTTGCTGGTAGCTATCATTATGCTATTTATTAAATCATGACTGACAAAACATCTTCCTTGTTATTTCCTTGATTATTGTTCTTCTTCTGTTGGGTTATGATTTGTATCAAATGGTATGTATTCATTTTCAGCTATTGGGGAGTTATGATGTTGTTCTGTCTAATGCCTGAACAAATAAACTGGCGTTGGTTCTGCTATCTTGTGAGAATAAAGACTACCTTAGAACATGTTCATACATGTTGAGGAAATAAATTAATACAAACAGGCAAGCCAGGCAGAGAAAGAATTCTCTTCCAAGCTGTACTCTCTTGTCTAGTAGCTATTTAAACTTGCCTTTTGGAAATAAAGGGTTTGTTTAGTTGAGAACAATTATATGACCATTTTGAATTACAACAATTTCACATGTTTTTTATGTGCCAAAAGGATTTATTACAAAAAGAAAGGCCATAGAAAGATGGTGGGAATTAAATACTGTATTTGCATATTGCTAAGCAGTATGCTAGATGCTTTTCAAACAGCTAGGGTATCAAAGTCCTTGTTCTGAAGAGCATTCAGTCCAAATAAACATATAAATGCATTATAAGATGTACAAAGAAAGATTTGATCCTCCATTTTTTCCAATAGAGAAAGGGAATCAAATTTTACATCAGAATATGACAAAAGCACCCCAACTGAGCTGAAAGATTTAATTCGCATTCTCGTAAGTAAAGAGGATGGATTTATGCTGCAGCAAGCAAAAAAATTACTGCAGACTTTATGAGCACAATCTGTACATGTTAAGAGTCTTTTTTGTGTGCTAGAGATCCAACTTTGCTGTACTGAAATCTTCCATGTCTTTTATTTAAATTATGTGGAATATGATCTGTCTTGATACTCTCCAAATACATGAGCTAATCTTTCCATTTTCCTGTGAAAAACTAAGGGTATTTTTACAATTTCTACATAATGTCATCAATGTTTTTGCAAAAATTAAATCCTTTTCCTCTTAGAGTAGCAAAAGAATTTAAAAATCATGATGGGAAATACTGTACTTACAGCATCTTTTTAAACGACTCCAAAACTTATATCATGTTATTAATGACCCATACCTACAGATCTGATCATAGAGTTACACAGGAACCCATTTTAAATTCTGTAATAAAACTGGATAAAAATACATAGCAGATGTTCTGTTTTAATGTTGAAAGCTGAATCTCTCTCTCTCTCTCTCTGTAGGTAAGTATACACATACATACATACCCACACATACATAGGCTGATATGCCTTCCTGTCAGATACAGAATTTAATTTGGTTTAACTGATTAAACAACGTTCCAGATAAGCAGCTGTAGAGCCATCCATTGGTCCTCTCATGCAGGGGTACAGGGATGTGCTAAAGGCTAGAAATCTCTAGCACAGTATCTATTGATATATCAAGAAAAAGACTGGATTATCTAGAATACCTGCTATTACCACAAAAAGCACAGACCTCAAAATCCCTATACTGCAGATTTTTATCAGCACCATTTTTACCTGATAATGTTCTTTTTAGCTGCCTGAACCCCTTTTTTTTTCTCTACTTAATTCCCCTTTTTGGTTTAGGTGTAGTCTGATATATCTTATTGAGTGAGATTGTTTCATATGAACCTCTTTTCCCGCCCCGCCCAGTTTTCTACACATCCTCTCTCCCTTATTCCATGCAATTCTTCCAAGGATTCTTGCAAACTTTTGGTTTTGAAGGATGAAAATGGAAGGAAAAATGGCCATGCAGGGAGTTATCATTCAGCTGACCTGTGTTCATATCAATGTAGTTATAAACTGACTGATAGATTGCCAAAAGTTAGTTTCAATTATGTTAAGCTTGATTGAAACTGGCTGCCACGTTCAAAAACTGTATTTGAACAGAGGGAGAGAGACTGGCAGTCCAACCACAACAGCAAAATTATTTTAGGAAAGCAGGGAAGTAAAAGTGCCCAAGTTTGGCTCAGATCCATGTGTTTTTTAAAATCTTCATTTGCATCTGCTCAGCAGAAACGGATTGCATTTCATCAGATGGCTTTCTACTGAGTGTTCCTATCCTCCCCATGGCGGCAAGCACTAATCAGCAATTCTTGTAATTACTGTCTGTTAGAGGCTATTGTAGTACTAGGCACGATAGCCAGGGGTAGGCAGAGTCTCTCTTACAATTTTTCTTGTACAAGAAAAACATGGATCTGCAGCTTGAGAAGGGGAAAAGCCCAGGGAGCCAAGACAAGCACATAGGAAAAGGAGAAGATAAAAGGCTTAGAAGCAGAACCACTTTGAAGTGACTGAAGAGGACATTCGAATTTGGAGAGTTGTGGAGTCAAACAGATACATAAAGTAAAGATTTATAGAGTCAAGTACTAAGAACCTCTAAAATGCCAGATTTTAGTTGCACATGAAATACACTTCCCTCTACACCGGCATTATGTTCAAACTGCAGTTCACATTAAAATTAGTTGCAGCTTTTGTTATTTAGCCTTTTGGTAAACTCCAAATGTCAATACATTAAAGTCCAGGTTTTGTTACCAAATGTTACCAAAAAAAAAGGAAGGTGTAATGGTTACCAAGAAGAAGGAGGGCATAATACCGACCATCTAAAAATGTTAGATTGAAATGATGTGATCAGCCCTCAAAATGCTTCAGCAACAACAGACAATGCACTTCCGTATGCTGAATTCAATTGATTCTAGCCTAATAGCATTCCTTCGCTTCCTTCAGTTCCCTGCCTCATTCTTTATACTTTTTATGTGTGCTATGTACACAACACATGCAACAAATAAATCGAAGGAATTTACAGGCAACTCACTTCTAAAGCCTTGAACCATTCCAAAGAAACTATGTTCCATCCACTGATTAAACCAGCCTTACGCTTGTATTTAAATAGTTTTTTGGTTGTAATAAGTACAATTCATTTTTATTTTTGAGACAACAGAGTGACAATACTGTTTTTTTAAAAGGGGAAAGGATTCGTAGTTACTGCAGAAGCCAAAAATTCTCCATGTTGATAAAAACGTCCTCATTCCTAGGTGAACACCTCCCTTTTTAAAAAAAATGCCATACACATACTAGCACTAGTATTTGTATCTACAGATTATAGGTCAGATTGTCTTCTCATTTACATTTCATAAAACTACTGATTGCAGAGGAATTATTCCAGATTTATATATGTATTTAAGAAGAGCAAAAATCTGCCCATCTGTTTTAAATTCAGATTGATTTGCTAAAAGATTAACTCGATAAATCGTCTTAATAAAATACTTAAACAATATTAGGTTCAAAGTCTGCTGGTCTGACCTTCATGACAACAGATTTCAGGGAATACCACCACCCATGCCAAGTGTACCAAACAATCCCGTTGTCTGTCTTTGCAGTATAGGGGCCTTTGTAGTACAAACCGTTCAAGTTGGCAGAGTGACACCTGGTGGAAAAGTAAAGGAAAACAGAAATAAGGCCGCTTGTGGAAAAGTCGCAAGCATTTCTAGTTTCTCTGTGAGTGAAAAGTTTCACCATGTTGATAACAGCCCAGTTTGACAGCTGCAAAAATTTGCATTTGTGGACTTCAGTGCGCCTAAACAATAACAGTTTAATTAGGGGACAACTGCAAGTGCCCTTAGCTTCTTTGAAACCAAAGTTCTTTTTTGTTCTTTCTACACGTTTTCTGACATTACCAGCTCTCAGCATGCCTGCTTATCTGTTTCAGTGGAGAATTACTCCAGAGTTGTTCAGGTCATGTGTGACAGCAAGGCATACAACAAGCAAAACTCTGGGAAAGAAATACCGCTCTGCTTTTTATTGTCCCAGAGTAACCCCTATTAAGTTTTGCAGTTACCCCACATAGTGTTTTGTATGACAAAACCTGACTACCACCATCAGTTTGCCTATTCAGCTGTGGAGTTCTATTTACAAGAACAGAAAATCTGACTGCTAATTAAACATATATGTACCAATGCACTGGATCATTGGAGCTGGCATTTTATTTGACTAGATTAAGTACTTTTTTTGGTGGTGTCCTTTAACACACTGAAGCAGAAATGCTGCTGCAGTTTATTAAATACAGTGGTCAAAACAAGCAGACACCCCCCACCCCCAGCAAAACCCAAAAGGCTTTAATAGGTACCAGCACAACCTCGATACTCATTTGGTTTCTAACAAGACAGACATTTAGATCCTTATGTGACCATATGGAGAGCAAAACGATTGTTTCTCCTGCAGCACATTGTAATGCATCAGCTCGGTTTATCTGCCAATTCAGTATTCTAAGTGCTTGCTAATATCTAGCTGTCGAGCACCACGATGGATTTCAGAAACAGACTTCAGAAAATATGCAAACAGAAAACAGTCCAAACGAACCTTATGGATATTATTACTGGCAAATCTTAGTCTCTTCAGCTTTGCTTACACTTCATTAACAACAGTTTTTGAGAACTGAAATAAAAACTGTGATAAAAGCGTCACAGGAGATTTCTCATATATATGCTTATTTATTGCTTACAATTTTTAAGCTCAATTTTGATGATGTGTTGGTTGAAAGCTTATAAACTGCAGATACCAAAAGTGATTTTGAGAACTACAAACTTGTATCAGAGCTGACATATCTTTCTAGCCACACAAATTCTGTGTTGAGCAGGCACCGTCTACTTTGAGTCAAAACATTTCATTAGAAGAATCATAATTGCTAAAAAGTATCTAGATCAACTGAACCCCTTCTTTACTTCCTTTGATGGAAGCAGGCAAAACACAATTTTGTCAACAGCAACATGAGCCAGTAACAACTCTTAATTAGTGCTGGGAGGCACTAATAGCAAAAATATATACAGTATTCTGTAACCGACTGGATTCTGTCTGAAGTAACCAGACATACTAAAGAAACAACTGGTATGTGATTATTGATATGATATTCTGAAGCAACATTCATTATTCAAGTCAATAAACACCTTAAAGTTAGCCTATGTTCCTTCCTTTCTGTTAGGCTATTTTTTAAAGTAAAAAACGGCACTGCAATAGTTTCAGAAGTACAGTCAACCCTCAATTATCCCTAGACATTTTATCTGAAGTATATACTAACTGTACAACAGACGCAGAGAAATGGAGCTGGTTCCCTGAAGAACTGTTTGAATTCTGCCTGGACATACTGACTCCCTTACAGCCAGGATGTAGCCATGCTGTCTGCAGGATGACTGGTGAGGCAGGAAGCCCAAGTTAGTGAGATACGTGGCCACAACTTGATGCCTGGCAGATCTACTGTGATCATCCCTGCGTGGTGTAACTAAAACAGGGAGTACTGGGGAGAGAATGAGCTCATGTCCAACTAGACTTGTTAGCTGTTCTTTTACAGTTATGAACCTATTGACCTTTGCAACACCCTGGATACAGGAGAGCTTATGACCTGGGTGTAGTACCAGCGTGAACCCAGCTCTGTGGATTTGCATCCAAGCTGAAAATCCCTTCTACAGCTTTGCTCACAAAAGAAGGCAGAGAGGCCATTTTTCTGCAGAAGTCCAGGATAACAAGTGCTGAGCTGGAGCAAGACCAGTGGCTCTAAACTAGATCTGAGCTACTTCCATGTGGCCTCACTTGTGTCACATCCCTTGGTATTCATATTATCTGGGCGTTTCTGTATTTCATTAGTCCAGATAGCATAGAGCTGGCTATAAAAAATTCCTTCATAGCTGGGAGCTCAACCATAGCTGGGAGCAAACCAGCCAAGAGCACTAATTCCTTCTATGTTTGCTAATCTGTGCATGATAAATAAGTGTTCTGAGTGCTTTCGTTTCTCTGCCAGTACTGTTCTTTCAGGCAGCATTTAAGGATACTGACATTTTCTAGTATTTTTCAGTATTCAATTTTATGTTAAGCTTAACACTAAAAAGTCAGTAGCAAGGCAGTGGGAATAACACTATTAGTAACTCGTTTTCATTACCCAGATAGACTGTCACTTTAAGAGCATGAGCTACACAGCCATACTAGGAACTAGCCTGGTAGGAGTCAGCTATCTTTTGTAGCTACATAGCACCAACGACAAGATACTAATAACTGTCAAGTTCTTACTTGACATACAGCTTTTTGGCAAAAAAAAAAAGTTTTTAAAAGACAAAAAATGTATGCAGTTGATGAAAAATAGTGATTCACTCTTAATGAACTCCATGACATGGTATCAGAGTTTCATGCTACTTGAGGACTAGATATTCCTCTAAATCCACAAAAGTTCTGATTTCAGCAGAAAAGGATCTCCAGCACAGTTGCCTTTCCCTTTTATATCTTAGCTTTTGTGAGAACTGCAAAAAACCTTCATCTACGTGTGATTTTTTCCATGTCTCAAACATTCTGCTGACCCCCTATCCATGCAAATATATTAAAATGTATTAAAATAAGTGATTAATTGTGAAACACTGAGTTAGGAGCTACATCATATCAGCTAGGGTGGCCACAGACTACTTAGGGAAACAGAATTTGGAAAACAAGGAGTTAAAAGACAGAAACAAAGGATGACACAACAGAGAGAAACAATGGAGTTGATCTAGCCTGGCAGTTCTTGCCAAGTGAACTGAGATCACAGTGAGAGAGTAGTATGCTTTCCTGAGTTGTATTTTAAACCTCTTTATTACACAGCTAGATTGCATAGTTTCTCTTCATGGCTATATTTATCTAATTAATTGAGGGAAAGAACATAGCTGCCTATAGAGACAGTGCTAAGGCTACCAGTTTTATCCTTTCTTTTTTAATTGGTGTTTTTGTATATAAGCAGGATTTTACAATTCTTTTACTGAACCCTATTTTAAAAAGTCTTCCTCTTGGTCCAGCCATGTTCGCTGACAGGAGCTGAGTGGATGCATTCACATCTCAGTATACAAGGAATAAGAAGAGTGAGAAGCTGTGAACTGAGGTGGAAAAAATGAGGCTTAATAACCTGGCACTAGCTTAACTTGTCAGATATTCTGCAGTACTGCCACATCTGGTCTAGTGCGACGCAAGAGAAATGCAAGAATGAAGTACAACAGGGATACATCTGCAAACTCTGCATGACCTACTTGTGTAAGAACTGGTTACCTTAAAGGGACAGAAATATCTTCTCCTTACTGTCTGATAACAAGGATGACCAAACCCTGTGGCAAATACTATTATCACAGAGCAGCTTGATCTGTGCAGTAGGTACTGTCCCTTCTAAGGTCTTAGTCTTACTAGCACTGAGATCTCTGGAAGGTGTCAAGGGCAGGCTGCAAATATAATAAACAATGCCAATCCTATCTTCTACCATATGTTATTATTGTATGAACACATATGAAGCAGAATAGTTGACAATACTGATATAAAATCAAAATACCTGTTAAACCACCAGCCAGCCTTCTCCTCTTCAGCACAGTTCCCTTCATAGTTGTCATTGTCCCTGTCTCTAGTACTGAATTTCATTCCTTGATGATCGGCCCACCATTTTACTTCAGGATGAAATCCACCAGTAAGGGAATCACCAGCTGTACCAGAGTATTCACCACAACTCATCTCATAAGAATGCTAATGAAAAATGTGAAGAAAGGAAATAAAAAAGAAAAAAATTTCCAATATGTCTTTAACATTTAGCATGTCAGAGAGTGAAACCACAAAGAAGAAACTAATCTGTTCCATTTACTACTATTTTTATGCTCAGAAATATCATGCCACTTAAACATTGTGTACTAGATAATGAAAGGGTGTAAAGATGTTTACCAGGGGTAAAATTTGTAAATAACCTTACGTACAAATGATATAATAAAAACAATATTAGAGTTAGTTTGCAGTACATATTAACAAATCAGAACAACATGTACTGTTAATGTTGGTAATACCAACAAAAATAGAAAAACTGCTTTTATCCATTGCTGCTAAACCAAATGATTCGTACACCTTACAGACAGTGTGACATTGATATATCAATGTAAACCACTATTATTATATATTTGAAAATTCCAAGCATTTGTAAGAAAGAAAATATGATAATAAGGTTCTACATAAACCTTTATGAAAACCTGTATGTTTATTGCCTGTCCACAGAATCCACATTTTCATTAAAACCTCTAGTCATTATTTAATATTTTATTACCTCTTCATCTGCAACACTGAATCTTGCATATTGTGCAAAACGCCGTTCTCCTTCAAAATCAGTTAGATCAATTCTTAAAGTATAGTTCCCTTAAGAAATAACAACACAAATTGTTTTGGTTAAACTAGCCTATCTCAATACTTTTCAGAACAGAGTATTATAGTAGAAGATTAAAATACTAACTATGTTTTTATCATGAACCTCATCTCTAAGATCACAGCATATTTTATGGATTTTTATCTTATTTCTTTACCCATATTAAAGCATATCTTGCTATTTTTTGTCTTTATTCACCTGATTCAGCTTAAAAACATTTTAGAATTATTCCAATACAGATTTTCAAGTGTAGACAAAAAAAAAAAATTTAAAAAAATGGTCTTATGGGCTTTATGTTTTAGTAAGGTATTTGAGGTGGTAATGAAAGGATAGTGAGAATCACTCAATAAGCATACACCTAAGAAAATTAGATTTTTATACTCTGAAGATAGAAGAGTTAATCTAGGACCACATCTTGGTGGCACTGATTTCCAGCTAATTAGCTGGCTAAGTCAATGGGTAAGTTTTGTATAAGCAGCATTCTACAGCAAAGCAGAAGTTATCTTAGATTGAGTGACTATTAGAAAGATGGAAATAGCTTTCTAAGTCTAGCCTAATCAACAGGACAGGCCTAGATTTACCTTCATGTAATAGCCCATGCAGCCATGTAAAACCCTGATTAAATGAATTGGTATAGCATAGTATCTGACTCTGGACTGTTAGTGATGCTGGCTGTGAAATGGGCAGAGACAATTCTTTTAAGGTATACTCCTGTCTACTGTTCCCTGTTTTGCAGGGGCTCCCTGCATGCCATTGGCCCAATGGCACTTTTGAACCTTTTGTTAGAAAACATATATTCAAGTGTGTTTTGTTCTGAAACTTGGAGAAGTCCATGCAGACTAACAACAGAACTCAGGATTTATGCTAACAAAAAGGGTAACAAAAAATGGCCTGGAAAGAGCAAAGAAACAGAAACAATAGAAAACTATCATTACAATACAAATCTTACCTTGATTAGTCAAATAATGAAGATTTTTATTTCCAAGCCAATATTCACCATTTGTCAAAACAAAATTTCCAAAGCCTTCTTCATAGTCAGTCCAGACTCTGAAAAGAGTATAAATTATTAATTTATCAAAAAATCAAGTTTGCTTGGATGTTTATTTTATCATACAATCATAGATCACAGAATAATTCAAAATGGAAAGAACCTCAGGAGGTAATCTAGTCCAATGTCCTGCTCAAGGCAGTCAGCCATGAGATCAGAGGAGGTTGCTCAGGGCTTGTCCAGTTGGGTCTTGAAAAACTCCAAGGATGGTGACTGCACATCCTGTTTGGGCAACCTGATGACTATTCTGACAGGGAAAAGGTTTTTCCTTATATCCAGTCTGAACCTCTCTTGTTTCAACTTATGTACTTTGTCTCTCATACTCCCACCAGACAACACTGTGAAGAGCCTGTTTACTCAATGAGGTCTCAAGCTGCTCTGTTTTCCTCTGACCTCCTTGTAGGCACAGGCAGGCTACTATTAGGCTCTGCTGAAGCCATCTCTTCTCTGAGCTGAACAAGCCTTAGCCCGTCCTCATAGGGCAAGTGCTCCAGCCTTGATTGTCTTGGTAGTCCTCTGCTGAGCTCTTTGTAAGTTCACAGAATCACAGAATCATTAGGGTTGGAAAAGACCTTTCAGATCATCAAGTCCAACCATCAATCCAACATCACCATGCCCACTAAACCATGTCCTGACATGCCACATTCACATGTTTTTTGAACACTTCCAGTGATGGTGACTCCACCACCCCCCTGGGCAGCCTGTTCCAATGCTTGACCACTCTCTCCGTAAAGAAATTTTTCCTAATATCTAGTCTAAACCTCCCATGGCGCAACTTGAGGCCATTTCCTCTCATCCTATCACTAGTTACTTGGGAGAAGAGACCAATACCCTCCTCACCACAACCCCCTTTCAGTTAGTTTTAGAGAGTGATGAGGTCTCCCCTCAGCCTCCTCTTCTCCAGCCTGAACAACCGCAGTTCCCTCAGTCGCTCCTCATAAGACTTGTTCTCCAGACCCCTCACCAGCTTCACTGCCCTTCTTTGGACACACTCTGGCACCTCAATGTCCTTCTTGTAGTGAGGGGCCCAAAACCGAACACAGTATTCAAGGTGCGGCCTCACCAGTGCCTAGTACAGGGGCCCAATCACTTCCCCATTCATTATATATCAGAACATTAATAAACAAATACTTTAGACTTTATTATCTTATTTACATTGTTGATCTTCACAGAATTCTTTCTATTTCTCACATGTGAAAGGCTGAATCCCATACTACACTGGTCACTGAATCCCAGTCCAAAGAGTAGTCCTAAGAGGTACATTCAAAGTGGTTTAAGATTAACAGATTTTAAGACCAGAAGAAGACACATTAGCTCAGTCCAATCTCTGGTATAGCACAATTTACCCAAAGTTAAAAAATTTTTCCTGGCTAAATCCAGGGGATCTAACTGAATGTGCAGGTATATCACAAGCACTGTTTCTTTACTTTGTATGGTTTGATTAAGCTGTGAAACTTCTGCAGCTGGATATATAATTTTGTAAACTGAGGTAGTAGCTAGCCATTTCCAGCTTTGACTTATTAACTGATTCTAACAAATTTTCAACTCATACTGGTGCATAGTTTCAAGAATTAATGTATACACTGAAAGCATTGAATCTTTTCCCTGTCTACAGTGGCTTTGAAACACTTTATCAGTAGTTTTGGTTTCATGACGTGTTCTAATGGCAACAAAAATATGATCTATTTCCTTGGTGAGAAGAAACCATACTTCAATCAATGGATGAAAGTATTAGGCTGTGGACTGGCAGTCATAAGAGAAAGCAGCCTCTGTGAATTAAGTAGCTGGTTGTCTCCAGCAAGGGAGAAGAACAGGTGGTGTGTGGTGGTTAACAACTGTAAAATGCCACAGGTTGTTTCTGTAAGTTTTCTTGGCTGGACTGCAGTTTTTCATCCTCTCTGGGGGTCGCTTCTTTATTTCATAAGGGTATTGTAAAGTTAGTTACAGAAATTATAAACATGGGTAAGACATAAAACCACAGAAGGATGCAGATATGTGGAAAGCAAATTGGGCAAAGCAGCTGTTCTAAAAACCTTCTTGTTGCTTCTAATATCTGTAAATATTTGTGGTTTTTTATATTCAAGTCTCACAGCACAAAAAATTTCACTTCTGGATGTTTCCCAAAAAATGCTTGAGTCTTGGCAAAGGTGAGGAGGTTAAGTGTCCACAAATCAAGCTCTCACCCGTCTTATCTTTCCTGGAGGCATTTTACCATAAGCTACAAATTACAAATTACAAAAAGTGGGTTTCTCTCATACTTGTTTGCTGATGGTATTTTGGTTCAAGCAGATTGCTTACTTTTGCTTTTACTTTTTTAGATTTTTACTATTTGCAAAAGACAAGGTAGTCCTTTACTTGTCATTAAGAGTTCTTGCTCCAACAATTGTTAATGCATTTGACATTGAAGTGTCCTTATGTAAAATGCACAAGATGTCAGAGAAAAACTAGAAGAGATGTCTCCCAGAGAAGACAGCCAGAGCCAGAAGTGGTATCTCATCTGGAGGCTGTCCCACAGAGTAACCATTCCTCCCTTTTATGGGGATAACAACTTATTCATATAATTCTAAAATTAAGATTTAACTTAGATCCATCTGGTTTAATGTTTCTCCACTTTGGTTCCAACTTTAATGACTAAGTCTAGTACCTACCTATCAAAATTCTGGCTGCCATCAGAACGTCTCTGAAAAACAGTCCAACCACCCCCTTCAGACATGTCACAGAAGGCAAGGAATTCAATAGGACTCTGGATAGGTTTCATCTTATAAAATCCACTTTGTTTATGGCCATCATTGTAGATGTCTGCACAATCTGTTCACAAAACATTCATTGGACACAGTTTTTTTAGTCCTATACTTACTGGCAAAATCAGAAATCAAAGCAATAACAGAAATCAAGTCATGTCATGAGAGAGTCACGTATGAACCAGGCTAATACAAAGGAAAAACATCTGCAAACACATTTCTAAGACTTTTGGGCATTTTCTTCTATTTGTGTTGCTTTAAAACTTTATTGAGCTGTAATTATTTTGACATTTCTTTAAAAGAATCTTTTTTCCACCATAAATGGCACATGGAGGACATGGAGATGATTCAAGACTGCCAGCTTCACCAAGGGCAAGTCCTGCCTGACCAACATAGTGGCCTTCTAGGACGGAGTCACCACATCAGTGAACAAGGGAAGAGCTACTGATGTCGTCTATCTGGACTTCTGTAAGGCCTTTGACTCAGTCCCCCCAACATCCTTCCCTCTAAATTGGAGAGAGATGTATTTGATGCTCAGGCCCTGAGCAACCTGGTCTAGTTGAAGATGTCCCTGCTCATTGCAAGGGGGGTTGGACTAGATGATCTTAAAAGGTCTCTTCAACCCAAAGATTCTATGATTGTGGACTGTTGGGTGGATGAGGAATTGGTTGGATGGTGGCATCCAGAGGGTAGTGGTCAATGGCTCGACATCCAGATGGGGATCAGTGACAAGTAGTGTCCCTCAGGGGTCCATATGGGGACCAGTACTCTTTAATATCTTCATCAGTGACATAGACAATGGAATTGAGTGCACCCTCAGCAAGTTTGCCGATAACAACAAGCTGAGTGATGCGGCTGACACACCTGAGGGATGGGATGCCATCCAGAGGGACCTGGACAAGCTCAAGGAATGGGCCTATGTGAACCTAATGAGGTTCAACAAGGCCAAGTGCAGGGTCCTGCACCTGGGTCGAGGCAACCCTTGGTATCCATACAGGCTGCGGGATGAAGGGATTGAGAGCAGCCCTGCTGAGAAGGACTTGGGGGTACTGGTGGATGAAAAGCTGGACATGAGCCGGCAACGTGCACTCATAGCCCAGAAGGCAAACAACACCCTGGGCTGCATCAAAAGAAGTGTGGCCAGCAGGTCAAGGGAGGTGATTCTGCCCCTCTACTCTGCTTTGGTGAGGCCCCACCTGGAGTCCTGTGTCAGCTCTGGAGCCCTCAGCACAGGAAAGACATGGACCTGTGGGAGCGGGTCCAGAGGAGGGCCACAAAAATGATCAGAGGGATGGAGCACCTCTCCTATGAAGAAAGGCTGAGAGAGTTGGGGTTGTTCAGCCTGGAGCAGAGAAGGCTCTGGGGAGACCTTCTTGCAGCCTTCCAGTACTTCAAGGGGGCTGATAAGAAAGATGGGGACAGACATTTTAGCAGGGCCTATAGCAATAGGACAAGGAGTAATGATTTTAAACTAAAAGAGAGTACATTTAGACTAGATCTAAGGAAGAAATTTTTCCCAGTTAGGGTGCTGAAACACTGGCAGAGGTTGCCCAGAGAGGTGGTAGATGCCCAATCCCTGGAAACATTCCAGGTCAGGTTGGATGGGGCTCTGAGCAACCTGATCTAGTTGAAGATGTCCCTGCTCATTGAAGGGGGGTTGGACTAGATGACCTTAAAAGGTCCCTTCCAACCCAAAGATTCTATGATTCTACAAAATATTCTCATTTTTGTTTTCATTTGCCTACCAAAATAATTTCTCTGGTTTAAGTGGTGTCACTTTTAATTTACAATGGTATCATCCACATTAGAATCCTGTTACAATCATATAATTTCTCTACATGTAAAACACACAGTAACCTTTAAAAACAAACATGTACTTCTATGTCCAGAAAGTCCACAGGAGAACTGCCAAAAACAAGAGTATGGAATTATGAGTGTTAAAAAAGGGAAACAAATGCTGGACCTGATACTCTTGTCCCTTCTACCAAACAGATCCAAAACTATATAGAAGACAACCCCCAAAAAGCGCAGTGTATGTGTAAAATGATATCACTTCAGCTTGATACCATTTACAGTCTGGTCTGCATTGGTGTTAATCAGCATTTACAGCAATGACAAAATTCAGAGCTCATGAAAATATAACAGCAATGTAACTGTATAATCTTATCAATTCTTCCTCCAGGAGTTAAGAAATTAGAGGAGTTCTTTTTTTATATGTAATCTACCATGAAGCAGTCATACAGGAAAGATGTATAATTTTCAGCATTTCTGTTTTTCCTGGCAAAGGTAGGGCTGATTAACTGTAAAATTTTTCCTGAAAGATTTATGAACATGTTGGCTGAACTTCCAGACCAGCTTGGAACTTTCTGAACTATTATATTTCTTCTCAGTGAAAGTGTCAGTGAAGATTACACATCGAAAATAAACAGTTTACACTGAAACCAAATAGCTATGCCAGGATTTGCATAAATTCTAATAGAAAACATGATTTAAATAACAGCTAAATTGTCTTTCTAGAGAATGTTTGATTGGCTTATAGAAAATAGCTTTTTTTGTCCATTATTTTCTTAGTATGTTAGCAAAACACTTCAGCATATTTTAATTTTTAGCAGGTGTATATGGTGTGGAATTTCTCCCTCACTATCTAACCATAAATTATCCTGCTCTGTTGATGTTAAAATGCTAGAGGAGTTTGAATGAAATAATGCAGTATCAACAGAGAAACACATTTTCCAAGCTACAGGGAAAGTGAAAAAATAATGCGAAAAAACCTCATCAGAAACCAGAACAACTTAGTTCTGTTATTTAGAATCACGTTTTAAGAAAATAAACTAGGCATATGCTAAGAAAGGACAAATACTTTTCAGCTAAATATGGTTTTAATAATCTTTTTTCCAGTTACTAATGAGTCAGCCACAATAATAAAAAAAGTATTCCAGGATGCTGACTACATAAATACAGCTAAAATATTAAGTCAGACTTACAATTGCTTTTAATTTCATTTTAACAGTGCTTTATTGTACTTGATGCTTTGTTATATGTTGTCATTTCTTCCAGCAGCATAAATACTACAAGCGTATTCAAACCTATTAAAAATTATAGAAGTTTAGACTCTCTAGCACTGGACAACTAGAAACGAACACCATCCAAGAATCAAACCCCCAAGTTGTATTTTCAATCCAATTATTGGTTTGGATAGTGTTTTATTATTTTAAGAGCTTGGGCCTCACTCCAACTACTACAGGCTGACACACTTAGTCTTCCTCCAGTGCAGAGGGACCAGATCATCACCAGAATGCTGGTGAGACTACAAAACCAATTTAAAAACCAATATTTTAGAAGCTGCAATGTCCTAAGCTGAACCTCAGTCATTCAAAATGGTGCAACATACAGAATAATATTAAAGTGAAACACAGATATCAGTATGCCAGGCTTATGTGTGTAAATATGGATGTCTCAGGGACTTTACAGATTGGAACAGAGTCAGTGTGTTCTTGAAACCCATGTGACCCTGTGAGTGTGTGAATGTGAACTGATCCTGTGGGTTAGAACTTTTTGAGGTTAGTCAAAGACAGTGTTTAGAAATCTGTAACTGTTTAGTAATATTTTGTAAATGTCTATTATTGGCTTTTATCTGTTGTATTGCTGATATTTATTCTGAATTTATTGTTCACTGATTGTTTTTTAATTATGTGCTATTAGTAAATCAATAAACTGCTGCAATCCTGATTTGATTTATACCATGTGAGATTAACAATTACCTAGGTAAAAGGTGAACATTCAGTTTTAAACAAACAATTTTCTATGAGCTTTTAAGACAATAAGTCAATGGGCCCCATTGTGCTAAGGCTTCTGGGTATCATTACAATGAATGGTAATGAAGAGAATAGCT
Source organism: Phaethon lepturus (assembly GCF_000687285.1). Taxonomy (NCBI): domain Eukaryota; kingdom Metazoa; phylum Chordata; class Aves; order Phaethontiformes; family Phaethontidae; genus Phaethon; species Phaethon lepturus. The sequence goes on from NW_010562949.1 coordinate 29,450, forward strand.
TCATTTCTAACCTGAATACTGTCTTTTTCCTCCCAAGTCAATGACACTGTTTTCATCTCCTCTGTCACTGTACTGAATCTCTTTCTTCTCTAAAAGTTGTGTAATTTTTAACTGCTGCTGTTTCACACGATGTTCCAGAAGCCTCACCTGGCCCTGAAGTCGTATCTGCTCTTGAAAACAGTTCTGTAGATCCTAGAGAGAAAAACATATATTATTGTAAAATCAACATTTTTTGGGCACATTTAACATGGGACATAAAACACCAAGAAAACAAACCATAAATAAACTGAATAAAACATTTTGGTCACAATTTCTTACAGTCACTATGGTGTCTTCCACCTCAGTTGCCACCTCTATTTAAAATTATTTCATATATTACAGTGTCCAAACATATCCCTGCTTCACAAAAAGACTTTCTCTTTAGTGGCTATAACTACCAGCTCTCACTGCAAACATGCAGAAGGGACTTCAGGGAAAAACACTACAGTATAGGCCCTATCAGAAAGATTACCTATTCTCTATCACCTGCCCTGTACAGAGATTTACTATCCAGTGAGGCCTGCTACTAACATTATGAAGGTTCTAAAATTCCAGAGTTTTAAAGAAATATAATCCACACCAACATGTTTTCAACTTCATTGTGCATGTTTCAAATGCTTTGATATTACACAGTTGTTATGATAAGCATCCCAACATTGCCAACATAAATACTGTAAAGTTTCAAGCTCATTTTTGGCATGCTAAAATAAATATTCCCTAGGAAGCTACAAATATGCATGAAAAATAAAAGTTAAAAACTTAAAAGTCAATATTGTGCTGTGACTTGTACACAAATTTTGCCATTCAGAGTGGGTGAGAAATGTGGCGATTCTGATATGGCAATACCTAGCACTCATTTCACCCTGGTGCAAATACTGATACGTGACAAGAGAGCTGGAATAACTGTTCCAAATTCAGACATGCTGAATGTACACATAGCAATAAATAATTGTTTTTAGATTAATGGCTATGGCAAAATAGCCAAAGTGAACAGAACCCAGTCCAGGGAGCTTAAATTGAAACAGCCTGTACAGTTTCAAATAGATATTAAACAAATTTGATTTCAGCATGAGGAAAAAAGCCTTTGGGGTTTTAGGATACATTTTACAAATGTGATATGAGGTTTTGCATCTGCAGTTTTCTATGAGCAAACAGAGTTTAGTAGCCATGGTGCTTGCACAAGAGCACAACTAGCATTGTAAAAGCAAAATCGGAGGGCAACCTTTTGGAAATCTGATATGTAAGATCAAATATGCAGTAGTCCTAAATTGGTGCAACCTTATTCATAGGGCAACATTATTTACATGTTCTAAGCGTGTAGATCTGTAACATTTGCCATTCATAAGGAAGAGCTGATATCTTAGAACATTGCCCTATCACACTGAACTATAGAGAGATCTGAAGTAGCATACTGATGTGCACCTCCAGTGGCATCTGCATACTTTCATTTGTATCAGGCCCAGGCTTCACGTCTTTTCCAAGAACACTCCCACCAAAACATTTCTTGTCACTTTCTTGCTGCAGTGTATTTTTTTTTCTTCTAACTGAAAAGCTGATACCATTCTGTAAGTTTCTATGCAGCACAAACACGGTTCTGTTTAGACTGACATCCTTGCAGTACCATTCACCACAGCTCCAAGAATAGACTTTGTGAATAATATTAACAGTATTAATTAGAATCTGCATTTTATGACTCTCTTACATGCAGATTTTTTTCATAATTCATTTGTGGTACTAGTTAAAAAGCAGAGGAAATTCTGCCACTGTCAAGGAACATCCATATAAACTGTGTCGTGACCATGACCTGTTATTTCTCATAGAACTAGGTGTTGCAGATGTCCAGGCCCCTTTGCTTTTTCACTAGAGAGGATGCAATTTACTTTCAACAAATAGACAAATGAACTAGAGACATTCCAAGAGAGTATTTGAAGATAAAGGAATCTATGTCCTTGAGTTCAGTAAGATGCTTCCTAGCCATCATGTTCCATTTGCCTGAAGTATTTAGTCACCCTGAAAAGTCTCATGATCAGGTGTGCTGATTTTGCAGAACATTCCTGAATATAGGCCTCTGCTCTAAGTATTTCTGAAGTGTATCCGATGCTTGCTTTGATCCATACTTAACTGCAATCTAATATACATGGTGGAATAAAAGAATGGGGAATACACATGTGGCAGGACTAGGCAATTTGTCAGTGACCTGTCTGAGAGGAAAAGGTTCAACTGCCTCTCTGGGTTTGGGCTGCCCATGTCAGGCTGCTTTGACAGGAAGTGTGTCTGCAGGCACTAACTGTCTGCTTGCTACTAGGTCCTGACATGAAGATGCTTGACCACAAGGAGGAGCTGTTAAAATGAGAGGCATGTTTACCAAACACTAACATTTTTAGAAAAATAAACAAAGCAGCCAATGACCTAATATCCCTAGAGTCCCATCCTATTTAAGAATACTCCCTTGAAAATCTTTTCCAGTTGTTGATAGCTATACAAGATCCATAGCATACCCTCCTTTTCTTCCAGCAAGAAACAAGAGAAGAAAATACTTAAAATACACACACATACAGAGACAAACTTGCTACAGGGGCTTAGAGGGATGTTATTTGACCATAAGCACTGGTTAATGTGTGACATGCTGCATGTTACAAGGAAAGGATGCACTATTATGCAGTCTTTCCAAGGTGGTGGTCTCAACTTATATCTGCAGCTTCATATAAACCTTTCACAAAATTGGGAAATTTGGAAGAGGCTTCCTTGAAAGGTCTCTGCAAATTCTCAGGCTCGTCCCAAGTGCATACAGAAAATTATGGCGAACCGGAGAGCTACATAGGTGAGTTGATAAATAATTCCTGGCTTACCCTGATGAGCTAATGCTAACTATAGAAGTAAAGCTGTCAAAAAAAACATCTTAACAGTCAGACCAAATATTAATCCTAATCATATTATGTTAAGAGTGATAAAGGAGCCACTATGCCACACTTAACCAGTTTTACTGCAGTGTTTGTTTATTGAGAAGGTTAGCCTGTACCAGTCTTAACTCAGTACTTGTGACCTTGGAGAACATGGTAAAATACAATAGGAAAGGCGTGGGTGATCCTGGAAAGGGTGGCCCCTGTCCGCCAGGCCCTTGCAATTTCATAGGCAAGACTTCAGGTGGGTAGTCTCTTCAACACACTGCAAGGTCTGATCCATGAAGAGCTACTTTCAGTTCTGGACAGAGTAGGAGTCTGCACATAAATGTGCAGCTACAGGCAGCTAGGTGTGTTTCTTGCAGGTGTAGTGAAAATGCATCTATCATTTCACCTAGTTGTACTGCTAAAAGGCATTCTCCTACTGTGATTAAATTACATAGTAAAAGTACAAAACTTCTCAAAAAATATTATCGTAACTTACAAAAACTTGGTATCTAAATTCAGTATGATAATACTTCATACACCATCATATATGGTCCTTTCCTTTGAAGCAAATTAAACACAAGTCTGCAACAGGCTATGTCTCTAAATATTATTCTTAACTTTGCATTTTAAATTTATATTATCTTTTTGTTTACTGAAAATTGTGAATTAATTAATGAAAATTAAAAACTAACACTGAGCTGATTCTCATCTGCTTTACAGACAATACACTCACTACAGGGTGAACAGTAATATATCTACATTAAACATAGCAATCTCCTGATGAAAAAGATTTATGCTCACAGTGCTGGTAAATAGTAGGCAACAATCAAGAAATCACCAGCCATACTGAATAACTACACCATAAGAAAGAAATGACTAAGCAGAATTGGAGTTCTGAAAGCAACATACATATGAAAAGTACTGGTATCTGATACTTTGCTTTCTCTCCTTGACTCCAGCCTCCTCACTGACGTCTCTTTCTGTCAACTTCAGACAAATCCCATTACACTTTGCTGCTACACAGCAAAACCACAATTCCCATATTTGGAATTCCACACCTGTTTTTCCCATGGTACAATCACAAGTGGATCAATGTGGCTTTTGAATCTACAGGTTACCGGACTGTTCTTTTAATGTACTACTACACGCTTTCACAGGATAACTCTTTTAAAATCATTGGAGTTAAACCAGTGCACAGCTAGAGTAATACAGAAGCAACATGTAACCTAGTTATAAGTCAGCAGCTACAATGTATTCCAATTCTTTTTGTTAGATATGGACCAAAGTCAAACTATTACAATGCTGAAATACTCAAAAAATGTGAATTTGATTGTGCCTGTCTCCAGCAAACAGTAGTGCCCACTGACTGAAACCAGAATGAACATAACGTGCTGTTTCAGTGAAGCAACTCTTTGTACTACACATTGAGAAGCAATTATCTAACAACTGCTGACAGCTCTGCTCTTGGACATGCGGTCCCATATTTAACCAGCTGCTTCAATTAATGTGCATTCAGAATCTTCATTTCATTATTGTGTGAATTATTTAGCAGCTAGTGACCTTCCATTAAAATTGATACTATAAATTAGACTCAGAATACTTTAGGAAAACTATAAAAATAAAAAAAAATACTTGAGGTGTTATTTCCTTTATTTTTAGAATTTAAATGAGCTCCAAAAAATCTCTATTGAGATTTGTGTTTTAATGAGATTAAAATGTGAAAACTTAGAGATAAATTTCAGAATGCTCCCAGTTTTTAGGTACAGGATCAGCTGAAGCCCATAATATTCCAGATGAAAAATCAAAAGAAAGAAAATGCACTTCATTGTAATGCCTTTTTCTCAGTAGGTTTCTATAAAAATTAGTAATATTTTTCTCCACAGAGCAGAAGTTGATTAGAGAGGCAGGTGCTTCCTATTCTGCCCCTACAAGGCTACTATCTGAGCAAAGGGCTTCCATAAGATAAGATAATGTAAGCCACAAACAATAATGCTCACCTAGTTGTAAATTCAGCAACCACTTCCACCTATGCAAGTATGAAACAATAATTCAATCTCCCAGGTCCCTGCTAGTTAGGACCTGAATATCAAACTAGGAAGGACAGCCAAGACAGGCAGTACAGGACTGGTGAGGTTAGAAGTATTTTAAGCAGTGGAGTAAGTGTGGTTGGGGTAGGGTTTTTGTTGGAGAGGTAGAATATATAGCAGAAGGTTTTGCGAGCTACAAGTGAAGGAGCTTTGATCATTCTTTCTGAGTGTGAATTATAACAAAGTAACATAGGAACAAGCAAGAATATGAAGCTGTAGACCTTATTTGAGAACAAGTTGTATGGCAAGTGGACAAGGTAGAAAAGCACAGAAACAGTCTTCATCCTGAGTGTCAATGACGAGAAATACTACTGCTGCAGCCAGCGCTTTAGGAGTTCCTGGGTTTTGCCTTTCTGTAAGTATGCTGCTCAAAACTAAAGGTGTTATTCTGAGTTAGCATTACCCCAGAATGGTAGTATAACTGTCTTATATGCCTTCTGTACAATGTCCCTGCTAATACATCATATGATACCTTTTTTAGCAAAGATATTCTATCACCTTCTGTTTCATGTTGTATCCAATAACAAACTGACTGGATTACTTTATTCAGTGCTGTTGCCCAAACATTTATCTTCCATTGTATATTTATGCATTTGTTTCTTTCCTTTCTCCGTATCGGAAACTTGTCTCCATCGAATACCATTCGAGGTTACTTCCCCAGTCTTTCAGTTTTGTTCTGAATTCTAATCTTTTCCATCAAAGGTTCTGCCATCCTGTGTAGTTGAGATACACTGTAAACACTATGGAGGACAAAGTATGAAATATTTAGAAGAAATTCTATAGGCAAATTTAATTACTAGAACTTACAGAGCTGCCAATGGCATCCATCAAGCTAGCAGCAAGGACAAAATCAATCATTATCAAGATCTTCATTCTTTGGGAGCTGTGGAGGAACAAATGAAACACTAGTTAACTTAAACATTAAAACTTGACATCTTAAATTTTATTTGAAATAATATATTTAACCTATAATAATTTTCTTATGTATTGTAAATATAATGTATATTTATGCTTCATTACAAATGTGTAAAATGGTCTGATCAAGTACAGCTCCACAAATTTATCCTTTTAGGCCACTTTGTATAAGAACTCTCCATGTATTTTAGGACAGCTGTTAAAGATTCAAACCCACACATTTTATTGTGAAACGAGACAAAAGCAAAATAGTATCTTAAAATGCTCTGAAAAGCAGGGCAATATTCTTTGTTGGTCCTCTAAAGTTGGGAGAAAGCTCTCTGTTATATTCAAGTGATTAAAATCTGAATTGGGCTAGTTGTCCTTGAACTAAAGAAGATTTGTGCAACTTCTGTATGCCAGGAGAGGATGTAGATAATTTTACTGTTACAGAATAATTTTGGGGAAAAATGTGTAATAGTTATCAGCTTTTATTCTAATGGTGACAAGGATGACATCCTTCCACTGACAGTTATGCATATTTTGTACTGTATGACCCATAGTGTTTTAAATCCCATTATTTCATATGAAGATTATTTTATATGCCAAAATGACCACCATTGTATCTCACTGCCTTGCAAACATTAGCTGATATAACTTCACAATTTTCTGTAAGGTAGATGTGTGCTTTTCTGATCACAGATGAGAAACCAAGGCCTCCGATTACTAAATATTTACCTAGATTATACACGAACCAATTATAAATTGACTAGTTAAACTGCTGCAAGCTATCAACTGAGGAACTTTTTTTTTAACACTTTTTTGAATTTTTTTGAATTTTAAGTTTTAAGTTGTTCTTCATGCTAACCAAATAAATGTTGTATCATATGAATGAGAAGCTTCACCATAATTCAATGCAACAAGGTCTGCTACTTTCTGAAGTGGTGAATCCTATGAACTTCAGGCTTAAAAAAAGGAGGGAGGGGGAAATCTGCAAGAATTGTCTGGCATTGAATTCTGCTATTAATTTAGGTTTCGGAGGTTTCTGCCATGATAAAACATGCACTTTCACGTTACAACAGTAGTAATTATGGCTATTGCAGCGACTGCTGTTTTGAAAACAGCTGTTGCCATCTGTTGCAATGACACTGTCTGTGAGAGGAGTGACCAAAGAGTACATTAGCTATCGGGACAATCTGCAAATGATCTATCTATGATAATTGCTGTCCTGACTCCATGCATACCTTAAATACGTTATCTTGGAGAGAAGGGACTATATTTTTTTCACTGGAAGATTCATATTTAACTGTTCTGCTTCACTCTCTGTTATTTTCATTATAAAAGCACACTGTTCTCCCTCACATTAGTCTTAATATTCAAACTGTTCTATCATGATTTCACTAACTGTGAATGCCTGAATACCGCAATCAGTCTTAAAAGGGTTGCACGTCTTTACAACTACAGTATTCTTATTTTTTTTAAAAAGACTACCAAGTAAATCTTGTATACTGTTCAGAGAAATTTATGTTAGTGAAAAAAATAATAGAAGACTATCAGGCACAATCAAGGCAGATCGTGTCCCTTACAGCATGTGTGAGCTACTACGAGCAAGCTGCACAAGAGGGATAAAGAGTTGAAGAGTGTAGAGTCTGTGCAGTTGGTTTGGTTTGTCATCTTCAAATGAAGTCACGCTTCTATTTAAAGGGTGTCTCTTTCTAAAGCATGTTCCTGTTGTGGGGAACTTCATATGGGCAGCACTTGGAAGACAACTTTGCCTGTATCAGCTTTAGCACTGAACTAAAATATGCTCAAAAGACATATTGAAATATAGGAGTAGTCTCATAAATAAAATTATAAATGTGATGATTTAAATATATTGCTCAAGCTATTTTAATCCTGGAAGTTAATCTTTAATACAGGAAGTTGGATGGTAAACCCAAAACGGATTATTGATCCTATAGTCACTCACAATATGAACTCACTATGATTGTAAGAGAATTAAGAGGCGTATAAAGAAGGAGCAACTGACAGCTCCATTTGGCAGACCTGTCAATCAGAAACAGGGAAGACCTTGAAACAGAGAGAACACAGCAGAAAAACTACAGAGTGGACCTGAAGTAGGAACAAGGGTTGAGGGAACCAATGTCTTTGTACTGTTGTCCTCCCAAAAAAGGAGAAAGGTCAAGAAGACTAGGAAGAGACATGAAAACTCAAGCTCTGAAAGGGAATGGCTGACCTAATGTTGTTTCTCTGCTTCTGTCGCTGCCCAGCAAGGAGACCCAGACAAGGTAGAGGACAGTGAGCGGTGCTGATCCTGGAAGGGGCAGTACCTTGTACCTTTAAGCCAATTTCTCAGCAGGTATAAATTCCCATAGTTTATCTGATCCCACAGTTGCAGTCACATGACATTCACTCCATGGTCAAACTTACAGTGATAAGAAAAGTGGTAAATAGGGTCAAGCCCCATGTATGTTCAAAGTGCTTTGCATATACTAACTGAATCAACAGCTTCAGTCTTGGAATTAATGTCAGTAACTGTTTATTAGTTTCTCAGATTTCTACAAAAAGTTTCAGAAAAGGTTGTATTAGTAACAGTTCTCTAAAAGTGTACATCCACGCTCTTTGGTAATATCTAAAGTTAAAGTTCTGTTCAAGGGAAGCTTAAAATCTTGCTCTAGGAAGACTGCTTTGCAAGTTAGTTTCTTAAATTAATTGCTCCACTCATTTAAATATTTACCCTGGTTGTTACATATATATTTAAAATGCATTATCCAGAAATGCACATGGAGGTTAAAATAATTAAAAATGTAGGGAGAGAATAAAACTGCTGATAAACATTCACACACAGTGCAATAAAAACATTAACTCCAAAAACTGCAAAAAAATTACAAACCTTAATCCATGACAGATGAAAACAATTGCATAACTTAGCAAGTATTTTTGTGTTGCTAGCAAATCCAAAGAGTTAGTATGTGCTGAGAGACTTCCAAGACTTTTGTTATAACACCTGTGTTGGTTTTACAAAAACAAAGAACTAAATTTGTACAGGGGAGATCCCTTTCCAGGAAAATCTTAATCTCAGACAGTAGATATGTGGATTGATTATCACACATCACGATCGAGTGAGAAAAACTTAGTGTAGTATTTTCAAGCTGAAAGCACAAGCCCTTAACAGTTGGCTGAAAAAAAAAATCACTTTCTGTTTTAGTAAAATAGAAGTTTAAGGCAACTCTTGTGAAACCTTGAAATTTTATCCATATGAGAGTACTCCTTTCTTATTCAAAGATTACACCTGGAATGTGCCCTGCCACAGCTGTGCAGAAAGATTTCTCCAAAGCTGCAGAATGAAAATTCTACAAAGGTACCTTTTTCCTTCTCTGTGCCTGGGCTTTCTTCACAGGTTACTTAGACAATCAATCCTATGTTCAAATTTCCCCTAAATTTGTTGTTTTTCCAATTGTTCAATAACAAGCTACTAAATAGATTTGATGACATTAGAGAAACTCTGTCCTAAGAAAATTTTGAACTCTCAGCTTGGTTTCTTGTTCTTGAATTCTGAAGACAGCAAACTAGATTAAATTCAGATGCCTATTTCTGTTTGTACAGTGTCAATAAGAATTGCATTGCTAATAAATACAGTAAGACAGAATCTGCTAAAAGGACAGATAATGACTTGAAAGATTTTTGCTGGCTTTCTTAGAATTCAAAATGGTTTTAATGATTAAACTCATGCTCAAATTTTGTTTTGTTTTAATTAGGTAGCGTTACAAAAATTGCCCCATTTTCCTCATCTGAAAAATGAACAATAATTCATTATTTGATCTCCTTTTAGGCTTAAAAAGCAGTCTTGTTCATACAGCCATACATTTTTATACATTTAGAAACTACAGATTTGAATATGAGGTTTATTAACTAACTAGATATAGCAGCAAAATAGCTAGATATTGCCAAAACATTCATACATCGTTAGCAATGTTGCACCGGTTATACAGCCTTCAAAACCATTACTTTTAAACTATAGCAATTACCACAAATTCTTCCTTCTTCCCTCACAGGTAACTAAAATGTTTACCTTTACTCTCTGGACAGAACTCAAAGTTGTTAAATCTTCTTAAGCTGATGCAAAGAATTCCACAGCCCTTCCCAGGCTGCGATTGTTTTTGCTATTAAAATCTGTAGAGTTGAGACTTACATCTGCCATGAGTCACTGGGCAGGAATGTTACTGAGAAATTGCAGTTATCAAGACTAAATTGCAACATAAGAAGGAAGAAGACAGTAATTCTGTGCCTAACACAACACTTCTGAAATAAAAACAGACCAAAAATAACAAAGGATAATCCATTCCCTTTCATTGCTGTGATCCAGGAAATTGCTCTCAGCATCACATTCAGCTATATACTCCAGTGGTCTCCTGAATCAGAACCTAAATCTTTTAGGCTTTAGAGGTATATAGACAGCATAACTGACTCAACTTTTAAAACATAAACACTCAAGACTAGAAGTTACATGCTAGAGGTGTAAAATAAAAAGAAATCTACTTAAAAAAAACAACAAAAAACCAAGTGACAATGATAGTACAGACAAAGCCTAAGGGAACAAGGAAAAAAGGACAAAGAATCTTGTTTGATGTAAGTCAGTGTTTTTTAGCTAAATTGGAAGGCACTCAAAAGCACATGATCTCAGTGACTTGGTTAGACAAAATCACTTTCTATATAAGCTTTTTAGAGCCAGATGAATACAAGAAATAATGTTTTAAAATGCAATTTGTTTTGAGTGTTTGCCCTCCTTCTATGTTGGCTCTTCCCAAAAAGTTCAATAAATGAGTATGCTTAAAGGAATGCTTCTGGAAGAAGTGAACTCTTAAGAAAATATTGAACAAAAGCAGTAAGAGGAGTTTTACACTCCACAATATAAATATTCACACCATCAGCTTCCTTGTGAAGACTAATACTTGTTTCACACTTCCTTTGAATAATTTTTGGTGTATTACTTGGAATTTGGCACTATTTCTATTTACTAATTACATTACATCAACTAACTAACTTCATATTCTGAATTTCAAATAATTGCAATAAATTTCTCATAAGTAGCCTGCCCTAAGAATCATTCAAAAATTCAAAATCATTCAGCAAGTCATTTTTGCTGGGAATCTTACTATGTCTAATGACTTGCAAGGAGGGAGATACCTGTTCATACCATGACTCTTAATGATCGTTACTCAGTGGATGGGTTCTGAATCTAGAAAGTGGAAAAAAGGCATGGCATTTTAAACTTGGATTTATTAACCATTTAAACAATTTATTGAGGGTTACAAGCAGATTCTCCATCACTTGAAGTTTTTAAACAAAGACTAGATGGCTAAAATGTATGGCTGTGTTTCAGTTAAACAAGACTTATTTATTTATTTGACAATTACAGCATCATCAGAGATTTGTGTTATTCAAGAAGTCTATAGGCTACCCATCATCAGAATGATTTTGCAAGAATTAATATATTAAATAGAAGCCTCTCAAAGAGTGTACAGGTGGAAGTCATATAAGCACAAAAGGAAGAGAGAAAGGTCTTTGTTAGACCTATTGGATACATCCAATACCAAAAACTGACAAATGTCATAAACCTTGACATGGCCAGTAAATACCCATCGTATTCAGATTTGCTGCTCTTGGGAGAGTTTGCACAGAAGTGAAGCAAAATATGGCAAGGATCATTAATTAGTCTTTTTATCAGGTTTTTGACAAAAATATGTATGAAGAATAAAATGCTGTTCCTCACTTCACTAAATCAACATGTTTATTACTTCCTATAAGCAAGGTAAAAACAGCCAGTTATATTAAATCCATCTTGTATCTTTTGTAGTTGTTTAAAAGAAATAGTACAAGAAATCAGTGGTTTTTGTTCCCATTGTATCTCCCCAAGTATTTTATCTTACAGAAGTTTAACAGCTTTGGGCAATCCCAGACATGGATACAGGCTGGGCAATGAATGGGTTGAGAACAGCACTGCCAAGAAGGACTTGGTGGATGAAAAACTGAGTGTGAGTCAGCACTGTGCGCTCACAGACCAGAACACCAACCGTGTCCTGGGTTGCATCAAAAGCAGCGTGACCAGCAGGTCAAGAGAGGTCATTTTGCCCCCTACTCTGCTCTGGTGAGACCCCATCTGGAGTACTGCATCCAGCTCTGGAGCCCTCAGCACAGGAAAGACATGGACGTGGGTCCAGAGGAGGGCCACAGAAATTATCAGAGGGATGGAACACCGCTGCTATGAAGAAAGGCTGAGAGAGTTGGGGTTGTTCAGCCTGGAGAAGAGAAGGCTTTGGGGAGACCTTATAGTGGCCTTTCTGTACTTAAGGTGTAGTACTTAGGTGTAGGCCCCCTACAGGAAGGATGGGGAGAGACTCTTTATCAAGGAGCATAGTGCTAGGATGAGGGATAATCGTTTTAAACTGAAAGAGGGTAGATTTAGACTAGATAGAAGGAAGAAATTCTTTACTGTGAGGATGGCAAGACACTGAACAGGTTTCTCAGAGAAATTGTAGATGCTCCCTCCTTGGAAGTGTTCAAGGCCAGGTTGGATGGGGTTTGAGCAACCTGGTCTAGTGGAAGGTGTCCCTCCCATGGCAGGGGGGGTGGAACTAGATGATCTTTAAGGTCCCCTCCAACCCAAACCATTCTATGATTCTATGATTCTAATATAAGAAAACCCAAGACAATGCATTCATAATATCATCCTTTTATTGTTCAGACTCAAAAGAAGTTGCAAGCACACAAGAAGCTTTGATAGTACAAGGAACCACTCTCTTTTCCCTGATAAACTGCGATGCAGGTGTTAAGCACCATTTATAAAATATAAAACTTTACTTTTTCTCATGTGTACGATTTTTTTTAACCAACAACAAACCTCCATTCTAGGATTGGCTGAAATCATATTTGAAAATGTGCATTCAGCATTGTAGATCCAACAAGATGATAATTAAATGGTCTTTCACATATGCTAAACAGTAACAGTAATACATTGAAAATACTTTTAAATGGAATACGCTGCTTGGTTTTGTAACTTACACACTAGGCCTTTTTTTCTGAGAAAAAACAACAACAACAAACTCCAACAAAAAACCCTACCCAAAACCCAACCTGACTAGCTCCATCAAAATTATGATGTCTGAGTAAATTTAACTTTGGGGTTTTTTTTATTTTTTAACGCATAAAGTAGTAGCAATGTGTTACTTCCATAATAATATTTTGTTACTGAAACACAACAGAGATGAAATCAAAGATAAGCCAAACTCATCTTTATGACTAAAAATTTCTGTATGTCCATGTTTTTAAAGGTAGCCTTGTTTCCAATAGTAAGTGTATTTTTTTTTGTATAGGCTGACTTAAGCATGGTATGTTTACAAGAAAATCTACTTAAGTAGTTACTGTAACTGACATTGTGCCAGTTATCAGAATACTATTATATCTCCCCATTATAAGTATATTCCACAAATAAAAGCATTGCGTAAGAGCTTCACACACATAACGCTGTGGGTGTTTGCATAGCTTACTGACATGTTAAATGGCTTCCAATGTTGAGGGCAGACTACTGATGAAAGCAAGTACGACCCTGTCTGCTTGAGTGGAGTTACTTTAGATTGTTCAACAGTTCACTTTAACTATATTTAGATAAGAGATGGCCCACATATTCAAGAGAATAAAATGATCAAAAAGCTACACTAGATTTAGTCAACAGTTCGGACTGCTACAAAAAATTGTATCCACTAAGCTTTTGGAAGTTAAATATAGTTACGTTTAGTTGGAGACACATATCAAAAAACAGAGTATGTTGTACCTACTTCTGCATTAATAGATTATCAAGGTTCCTTCTTGCTAAAGCAATTTGGCATTTCAGGATTCTGGTGGAATAATCTATACCAGTTTAACATGAGTCCTGCTTAGTCAAATGACAACACTCTCTTTCATGGACCGTCTCATTTATATACAAGAAATTTGCACCCAAGTATTAAAATGGCAATAAAATAAGATCAAATTAAAGTGACATGCTCTTGGCAGTTCAAATCCCTAAAGTTCATGAGATGTTGATGATGGACCTCCTTGATGAAATTCTGGTTATTCACAGGGGAGCATATGAAGTAGTCCTGTTGTACCAAACACAACAGAAACCAACAAAAGGAAGCAGCATGATTGTTCACTATTCCAATTCTCCACTTACTCAGTACTACCTTTTTCTGAGGGTTACTGATTTTTTTGTCTCTCTCTAGGACATTGTTGCCTTCTTTATTTCAGCTTTCTGCTTCTTTCACTCCACTGACATGCAAAGTTACATGAGGTAATATCCAGTGTCACTGCAGTAGTCTTCAGGCATGCTAGCTTAGTGTACATGATCCACCACAGGCTTCAGTCTTTGAAGTAGACAGTGGCCATTATTGCTTCACTTGCCCATTCCTTTAAGGAATATTGTGCACTTGCTTATGCATGAGAGTTAGCCATCTCTCTCATACAACTTATTAGTAGTGTTTTACTTTTCCAGTGTTGGATGATTTAGAGTGCTACAAGCCAATACTTTGCTTACTTTTGGACAAATAAGAAACTTCAGACTATTTTAAAGCTTTTGATTCTTTTAACATGCTGTCTTCAAAATGCTTGCCTCCTTCTAACGAAAGCAGTGGTAGAAACAAATTACACCAAAACCACAGAAGTCCATCTATAAACTTATCAAGATTTCACTTACTATATAAATACATTGCACCAAGCAACCAGGGCCTATGACTGCAACCTGAAGCATATGAATAATAGACATCTAAAACTTGCATAATCACATGATGAATTTGAAATGTTAAGGCAATAAATGTAATTCCCTGATAACACCAAGAGATAAACAGAAAAGAACCTCCTACTTATTCTGAAATGACAGAATGAATGCACTTTATTTTTTTAGTGAATGGATATAATATCACAGAATCACTAGGTTGGAAAGGACCTTCAAGATCATCAAGTCCAACCATTAGTCCAGCGCCACCATGTTCCCAACAATGAAATCCAGTTTTTAAATAATTCACGTAATTTTTGTGTAGTATTCTAAGAAATAGGTGTATAATTTAATAATTTCAGTCATTACATAACCTGTCATTTCAGCTACAGAAATCAGCAACACGCCTTCATTATCATGGATGATAAGATCAGCAAATTCAACATATTTAGACATTATTCTATCACACTCCAAATGTGGCAGTCCCATATTTTTCAACAGACAGTAGCAAAGAAAGTATTGCTAGCATTGATGGAATACAACACAGAAGTTAAAGATCTAACAAGCATCTAGAGCTGTACACATGTCCTTTGCAGAATATAGAAAAATGGTGGACTTGCTGAAGGCCCAGAGTAATTTAAAAAAAAAAAAAAAAATCACAAAAAGTTAATTGCTGGTGTTTCTATTCATTAACCCCGAGATCATAACAAACATGAATTAAGCTATGTTATGAGGAAATGTATATGGCAGACAAGTGACTTGCTCAACAGCTTAGTGTGAGAGCCAAGAAGAGACTATGATCCATAACCTTCTGCCTTACAAAAACAGCTTACAAACCCTGCCTTCTCCTGCCTGCCTCCTTCACGCACAGAGTTTCCTGCTGGCCACAACTTTCCTTTTGTTCTCTCCAAAGACATGCCTCTCCTATACTCTACTTTGCGAAATGTATGTAATCTCTTTGTAAAGGTGCACCAACTAATCTCTCTTAGAATCACAGAACCTTTGGGTTGGAAGGGACCTTTAAAGGTTATCGAGTCCAACCCCCCTGCAATAAGCAGGGACATCTTCAGCTAGATCAGGGTGCTGAGAGCCCCATCCAACCTGACCTGGAATGTTTCCAGGGAGGGGGCATCTACCACCTCTCTGGGCAACCTGTGCCAGAGGTTGGTTTCACCACCCTCATTGGGAAAAATATCTTCCTTTGATCTAGTCTAAATCTACCCTCTTTTGGTTTAAAACCATTACCCTTTGTCCAATCACTACAGGACCTGCTAAAAAGTCTGTCCCCATCTTTCTCATAAGCCCCCTTGAAGTACTGGAAAGCTGCAATAAGGTGTTCTCACAGCCTTCTCTTCTCCAGGCTGAACAATCCCAACTTTCTCAGCCTGTCCTCATAGGAGAGGTGTTCCATCCCTCAGATCAGTTTTGTGGCCCTCCTCTGGATCCTCTCCAACAAGTCCAATAGTATAACCGAAACCAGTTAGCACCAAATCTCTACCATCCCTCTTATCATCAGGGGGAAAAGGAACCACAAAAGCAATTTTATTAGAAATGTGACAGAAAGATTTAGATCCATAGGGATAAATGGACACTTTATCTTCCTGTATAAATCAACTCAAAACTCTTTGCTAATGCCTTAAAAGATCTTTCCAATCTGATGTTACAGAAAGAAAGAAAAACTACCTTTAATATAGTAGCCTGATAGTCACTGTGTAGCCATATTATGGTAGACTAATCAGTTCTGGCCAGTTTCATTTTTGCAGCAAAAAGCCCTTTGTCACAAAATCAGCAAAAATCTGGACAACTACTATTTGAACCAAATGCCCAATGCATTACTGCCTTTGTTTCAAGGCCTTTAAAAATATCTCTCCCCAACTACTCCTCACACCTCCTCTGTCTCAGTAAAACTTTAATCCTTCACTTCTTCTTGTGTCTCTAGTCCTTACATGCCTGAATTTTGTTTGCTTTCTTTCCTTTCACTCTGGAATAATGAATTAAAATTAACAAGATACAGCCAGCAGATGGGCAAGGAAAAAATCATCACAAGTCTCTGACATAGCTTTCAATCCTAATTAAATTGGGCTATCTCAAAGATAATCCATACAGTTTCTGTGAGGGTGCATTCATTAGCATGTCTGTTGATGGAAACACTTATTAACAGAGATCTTTGTAGGAGGAATTAGTTACTGTCAATTTAGAGGCTCATTAGTGTTGATATAGGACTTCCCCAAAATATTTTTTTTTAATTACTTTAAGCCATATTAGTTTTGGCTCACAGTCATTCCCAAATCCCGAGATGTTATATTACAACAGTAGTGGAGAACCACCTACTGGAAATAATGCTCCTTGCAGTGCAATCCAGGATACCTTAATGTTTATTGTACCTTTTTTCAGTCCCTGTCCCCAGTGAAAAATGGCTTTGAGGAGCTGGCACTGTTTTATTTCTTTGGAGCACTTTAAAAAAAAAAAAAAAAAAAGAAAAAAACAAGTCTGCAGCCAATTCCAGAAGAGGTACAGAAAATAAGAAAAGAAAAATCATCCTGCAATTGTCAAGCAGGAATCAGAGTAATGATGCTGTAAGCTCCTATGAGAGATATACTACCAATATATCAATATATGACTTGCTGTGGTGAGGAAAATATGCAGTTATGACATATAGGCAACTACAGTAAAGGCATTGATACTAAAACATACTCAAATCTATTTAATGTATTGTTTTTTCTTAACAGTGTATTATATTTTTGCATAAGATTTTTTTTCCTGCAGGAAATGGTAGGAATGCAGAAGCTGTATTTTAAGAATATACCACAGCACAAAAATAATGACAGTCATTGTATTAAGGCACTATTTTCTCTTAAATTCTGCCTCCACCTGCTGGGCAGTGGGAGGTATGCCACTATAACAATATAAAGCGTCTTGCTAACAGCAACATTGCCAATATTGTGCTGAATATCCAACATGGTACCTGAGGCCAGGATAAAAGGACATTTGTTAAAAGCGCGATAGAAAAAAGCTGATAAATGAACTTCTTTATTAGCTGCAGAACTGCAATACAGATTAATAATATAAATTCATTACACAGAGAGCTTCCAACAAGTTGTTGCAGATTCTTTTAAAAGTGATTTCAGTTATGGATATACAGTCATGTAGCCCATGGTAGAAATGGGAGAAAAATGCTGCTGTAAACAGGCAGTCCTACGCTTACCTCTTTCATGCACTACGTATTGTCCAGACTTATTCCTTTGATACGGGGCACCTGCTGGAGAAAACAACGATATTTTTATTGAATCATTTTTATTTCACAGGTTTTCCAATCATAGAATCATAGAACCATTAAGGTTGGAAAAGACCTTTAAGATCATCAAGTCCAACCATCAACCCAACACCACCATGCCCACTAAACCATGTCCCAAAGTGCCACGTCTGCACGTTCTTTGAACACCTCCAGTGACGGTGACTCCACCACCTCCCTGGGCAGCCTGTTCCAATGTTTGACCACTCAGTAAAGAAATTTTCCTAATATCTAGTCTAAACCTCTCCTGGTGCAACTTGAGGCCATTTCCTCTCGTTCCATTGCTAGTTACTTGGGAGAAGAGACCAACACCCACCTCACCACAACCCTCTTTCAGGTAGTTGTAGAGAGTGAGGTCTCCCCTCAGCTTCCTCTTCTCCAGACTGAACAACCCCAGTTCCCTCAGCCACTCCTCATAAGAACTTGTTTGCCAGAGCCCTCACCAGATTTGTTGCCCTTCTCTGGACACGCTCCAGCACCTCAATGTCCTTCTTGTAGTCCAGGGCCCAAATAATTTAGTTCCTTTTCTAATTTACATATAGATTAACATGTCATTGAAAAGGATTCATGTGTCATTTAGTTTTTGGTGGAGCAAAATACATTGGTGTAAGCAGTAATATGGGAAAGAGCGT
>NW_010562949.1:48040-49102 GCF_000687285.1 Phaethon lepturus
CTACATTTCCATGTAGCATCAGTAGAATTTTTCTTGCCCAGGATGAACTGTGAGGCCTATTTACATATTTAATACTTCTACTTTAGAAAGTCAGTGTAATGGAAATGCTGAAAACAGGAACTCATTTTTTTCCATTCTGACGAGGGTCAAGCCTCTCACAAGAGAGAAATATAAATGATATCAGCTTTACTGAAATAGAAAACAAAAATCCTGAGTATATTATGCAACTCCAGCACCTCAAGGACTAACAACAAGAACTTCTGCTTAAATACAAGTTCATCTACCTGAAAATCAGGGTGATCAGAGCATAACAATAAAGCACAGCGTTACTATTATCCACAGCTATTTTTTAAACACTAAATCCTTCTACCTTTTTCTGTATTTTTTTTCCCAAAGGAAGTTTAAAGAACCCAGATCTGTAAACTCGAAGTCCTAAAGCAAGTAGCAAAACACAAATAATGGCATTGCAGAAAAAGAAGGAAAATAGGTAGAACAGACTACAATGATTTCCACCTTTTCACCGCTGAATTTTCAGCTGCGACTTCTTACAGGAAACCAAATGCAGACAGAAACAGACTGTGCAAGTTGATACTGCTCCAAATGAGGACAGGATCGGATCCTCGTCCACTCTCGGCATTTTGATGTGATTTTACTGATCTTCCAGCCAGGTAAAGTAATTTCTAGAGTTCGCAATCGTTTCCGTATTTTATTTTACGAGCAAAAGGAGCCCGCCACTCGGCCCGCCGCAGGCCAGCGGGGTACACTCGCTAACCCTCTCACGGGGCAGGGCGGTGTCCTGACTGGAAAACTACCAGTCCCAGGAGGCACTGTCCCCCAGTCGGGGAGGTGCGAACACGCTCCTCGCGCAGTGCACGCTGGGATTTGGAGTTTAGGCCGCTCCCGACTGCCGCGGCGGTGCGCAGTGATCCTGTGCCAACGGGCGCCCAGAAGCGCGGGAAGGGTCGCCCTCGCGGCCTTGCCGTCACGTGGTCCGGGGAGGCGGTGCTTGCGCAGCGTGGAAGGGCAACGCTGGGCGGAGGTTACTAGGTAACGGTGTGTATC
>NW_010562950.1:0-4151 GCF_000687285.1 Phaethon lepturus
TCTTGTAGACGGGCGTCACATTGGCAAGCTTACAACTGACAATTTTGTTCTCAACTGTTAGGATGCAGTAACAAACTGCTGTGAGAGACCCTGCAGCACAGTTTGTCTGAGTCACTGTACTTCCAGGATATATGCCACCATAAGGACAGACTAATCATTACTCTATTTTTTTTTTTCTTCAGATTTCAGTGCCTCAACATAGCAGCACATAGCCAATCGCTCCATAAGCACTAGTGCAGCCACAGGTTACAACAGTCCTACTTGCAAAGAACTCATCACCTAGTTTATGGACCCTATTGCGGTTGTACTTAGGTCAACAGCAAAATATTTACCCACAGCATTCTCCAAGTAATTGCAAGCTGTTACAGTTTTAATTAGCAGCAAACCAAAGGAACAGTTATTTATGCAATACGTTTTATTTATAAACAAACAGGAGAAGTCTTTTGGTTTTTTTGGGTTTTGGGGTTGGGTTTTTTTTTTTGCCTTAAATTTTTAAGGACAGTCTATTCAAAATTAAAAATCTATTTCTCCCAATGACACAGCTTGTTTATGAGAAGCTAGAATACACTCCTTAAAGGCTAATGCAGGTGGTCTACTCTGCCATAGAAAGATTTTATCACAATATGACTATACCATAGTCTTTTTGCCTTAAAGTTTTGACTGAGTTTAAGTCGTCAAGATTTAACCCTGCTCCCATAAGACTAACAGGGTCAAATAAACAAAGTATCTTATGTTGCTTATTTGAGCAAATAGCAAGGATGCATGAGAGTTGCCTTGACATATGGAAACACTCTGCTTTTGCAAGAATGTGCTTTTCTTCTACCAAATCAAAGGCAAACTGCGAAGCCTGAAGTCTGCAACAGCTCCCATACATGCACAAATCTGAGATTTATGGAAGGGGTGAGAAGGAAGAGAAGGAAAGGAAGCGAAGAGGTTGGAAAACTACCAATTCAGAAAACAAATTGATTGTGTTCTTCATAGCTAGATTTGCCACACAAATAACCTGTCACAAGATGTTTATAATGCTGCATTCAGAAAAACACTAGCAAAAAAGGTCATGATATAGAAGGAAAAAAAAATTGAAGCACTCCCAGGATAAGCACATCTCACAGCTGAACAAGAGGACGCATAACTGAACAGGAGGCTCTGCTGCAGCTTGAGGAACACACTTCAGTGACTAAGCTGAATTTATTTTGTGACATACGTTTTACTTAAGTGAGGCATGCCATGAAATACAGCCAGCCTACCAAGAAATATGCTCATAGAACTTGTTACCATTGCTGAACTCAGAAACCCCTTATCTACTTTTATCATGATGGGGTAGGACGTAGAACACAGTAGTGTAAGTCGGTAGTTAAGTTTTCCATGGATTTTGATTCTCTTCCTCAATTCACCTATTTCTGGGCAGAAGGAAAAAGGACTACCCAAAAGGAGCACAAAACTCAAGTTTGCAAGAACTAAAGGGATTACACCAACTGTAAGCTTATGAGGCAATTTCTCTGAAAGTCTTCCCACCAGCAGTACAGGCCTAGTGTCCATTAGGGCTGCCAAGAGCTTCACGAGTCTTACCTTGCCTGGTTAGCTTGAAAAGCCACAGCATGACAAGCGTACATGCCACCACAACCCAGCATGATGGAAGCTTCAAGAGGATATTTGCATCATCTCAGCTCTGATTAACACTCATCTTCACAAAGCTCTCCAGAACAGCATTAAGTTGTGACATTTCAGAACTCTGATTTTAAGCCTGCTTAGAACACTGGTTATGATAAGTTTAGGATTTAGGAATTATTTGAAAACAAAAGACATCCAAATCAGTTTTGTCTTGAAACTATGGAAAGGAGATCGCACTTACTACCTAGCTTCAATCAGCTTGTCTTCTTTAACAGATCACTTCCTAAATATGAAGGAACAGAGCAAAATAGACCTTCTAGCATCACTACCTCGATTAAATGACTAGTTACATATATGAAGACACACCTTAACCCGTTTTTCAGTAAAAAAACCCCATACATCATTGTGGCAAAGACACATAAAAATCCTAGAAGTTCCTAAAAGATTTCTGATTGGTTCTACTGTAGGCAGAAGAAACACATAGGTAGGTAGGTATTAACTTCATACAGCTAGAGAATTGCTTAATTCTAGTTTCTGACAGACCAGCTAGCCCAGAAAGATGCAGTGGAACTTTTTCTAGCTTCAAACAAACAAAAAAGGTTTCTTAATTCTTACGTGAAGGAAATTTATTCCTTTATGTGACAGATGAGCAGGCTTGGAGTAATTAAGCGTCAGGTACAAAAATGATTCTCTAATTCTTAAGAAAAAGGAAGTAATCTTCAGAAAAGGGTTTAACAAAATAGTAAGTCAGTATTACGGGAACCACAAAAATAAGACCCCAGATATCTGTATCTCTATCTTAGTTTTCTGCAGATCTGATCAAGTCATACCCTAATTCTTATCCTGAAGCAGCAGTTCTCCGCTATCTTCATTAAGTTAATAATGCAGGTAAAAAAATCTTATTGCTGTAGGCTGGCCCCGCAACAAGAAAGGAAGACTGCTTATGCTTAAAAAACGCACACAAGCTTGCACGAATAAGGACACTCCCTCCCCTTCAATAAAAGCAGAGGATCAGATATGAAAATAAGTATCTTGAGAGAAATAAAGGAGTATTTAGTTCTTACCCTTCAAGACAAATGACAATTCTTTTCTACAGATCTGTAAAATTGTTTTTACAGATGTGTATTATTAGATGTGTCCATCAAGAGGATCAGTATCCTTAACTTACCCACAGATCAGACAGCCACTTAGTCTTATTCCCCTAAAAGACACACCATCATGTTTTAATGTAAGCAAAACCTGCATTTCATGGGTAGCTTATCATTTAACAAAATCCTGCTTTCACTTCATTATGTATCCTTAAGTTTCCACGATCTTTTGTACTTACTAGAAAGTAGTGTATCACTATGCTGCAGAGAATCTCATCTTCAAAGCAAACAGATACTTCCTTCACCATCCAGCTGAAGCCATTACGATATTGTTACTTACACAACGGAAAACAGATCTGGATAACACTTGGGGATTATCTATTCAGAGATAAACCTTCACATATGCAAAGATCATTAGCGATTTTAAAGAAGAGGTGTGTTCATTCCCAGTCACTTCCCTCTAACATGTGAGAACTCTTAAAAATGAGATGACAAGCTTTAGATGGAATTCAGGGAACACACATTTTTCCTTTCCATTTTTATGTAATATGATCTATTCTGTCCTATAGCATGGACAAGGCATTAGCAGGATGAGCCCCCAGCTGCTAAAACACCTGCAGCCAAAAGCTGCAAGATCTTTTCCGGGTCTTGTTAAATGTGATCATTATTAGAATTTAAAAAAAGAAGGGAAAAGTAATTTGGACAACACAGTGTTCAGTGTTTTGTTTGGGGGGGGGGGGGGGGGTTTTTTTTTGTGGTTTTTTGTTTTTTTTTTTTTTTTTTTTAACTAGCCCTCCACAGCTTTCCCCCTCCAAATTTCCAGCTATAGAAACAAGAATTATTTAGAAACCCGCTCTTTAGACTCCTAAAGGTCCTTGCATTCCTTCAGGTCCAAACCATCATCCAAACCAACTACCACAGTGCCAGAACACACCAACAGAAAAAACAGCACCACAGATAAGGGAACACAGTCATTAGTGAAAGCAGGATGAAACAAAAATACCAGCCCAACTCATTCACTACTCACAGCTCAAACCTATTAGTATTACTTCCTGAAAAAATGGTAATCTAATACTTAAGTTACACAGTCCTGCGTATACTTAAACCTACAGGTCCAGGTAACACCTATATTCTTTCATTTTTTATTCTATGCAGTAGGCTCAAATCAAAACAGCTTTTCACATGAAGAGCTGTAAATTTTCCACATCCATACAACTGACTCTTATACAGATGATCACATACCTGCAGTTAAGAAAGATTCTATTTGCTCCTCAAAAAGAAACAAGAAAAAGCACTCAATCTCTTCTACTTTACATTTCTGAAGATTTATCTGATTACCAGACACTATTCCTTGTGTAACTTTATTAGCTCCATGTCTGTTTCCAGATTAAGAAAAACAGAAATTTGAGCAATAGAAAGAATTTAATACAATAGAGAAATATATTCTTTCCC